>NC_092739.1:6470503-6548552 GCF_047496795.1 Chiloscyllium punctatum
ACTCGGCAGATCTGGCAGCATCCGTGGAGAGAAAACCGTTAATATTTCGGATCCATGACCCTTCCTCATTGTGCAGTTTTGGTCATCTGAGTTTTCCAGGTTGTTTTGCACATTGTTGGCAAACTGCATGGACCAGTCAATTACATGTGTTTGTGTGAATACAGATTTCAGTAAATAAGGAGGTGAAACTATTTCTTATGTTGAACAACTTATCCAGATTTCTGTTTGTAGCAACACAAATTTAAACTCGTTGAGCTATTACACTCAGCAAGGGATTTAGCTGAGTGCAGACTTGTTGGATAAATGTAAAGTGACCCAAGATTGTCTCAAACACTGTAATATTGAAAAGAGAAACTTAATTTATTGCAGGTATTACAAGTTATTGCACATCACATACAATAAGTTATGAAATAATATTTAAAGTTGTAAACCGGTTCAATATTTACAGAAATATGGACATTTTTCAACAGAAGGTTGTGATGGGGGAGAGAAATTGTTACAAAGGTTTCGTTTTAAAAATGGCACTTATTTAACCAAGTCTTTAAAAAAAGCATGTGTTTTATGTGCTGATAGGCTGGAGATTGAAGGTGTTTCTGCAAGGATTGTAAAATATTACAGTTTGTTGGTCTGTATCTTAAACTATTAAACATTGAATGTATGTAGTACATGTTACAACTTGGACACAGACAACTGATTCAATCAGCCTACCCAGGTTTGTATTTGTATACAGACTTAACACCTTCAAAACCCTTAAAAATGACCTGAATGGTTTGTAACCAGACTTCTTTGAATAACTAAGCCCAGGCTTTGTGAATAATTGATTATAGACACCAGGCTTGTAGCTTAAACAAAACACATTGCAACTTATTAACAATACAGGAACTTTTTGCAGAGCAAAATTAAACATCAAAATAACCTAATCAATGTCTGTCACTTAAATCCAATAACCATTTGGTTTCAGTACCATTCACACAAATGACAGACAACACAGTTAAGAGATAATTTAAGAATAAACAAAACTGGCTCAATTTACTGAGCGGTTTTCGTGGTGCACAATTCCACAGGCATAGATGATTGTTTCTTGATTGATTTTCTGAAGATGTCAGTCAGTACCACCTTTTCACTCTGAGGAGGTTTCAATAACGCTTGTAACTTAGCTTCTATTTTTTGAACATTCAATAGTCAATAATGGGAGGTTTGGCAGGGAGCTTTCAAATCTTCATGCTGTAGCATCAACAACCAAACTCCCGCCTCTCAGAATCACAGTCCCAAACACCAGTTCCAACTCTGACCTCTCCCTCTGTTCGATCATCATGTTCCCTCTCCGATTTGCTGGGACCACTTCCCAGATACTGACTTCATTAATGGCCAACAATCTGCTATCCGTGCTTTAAAAGGGAGGTAGATAAAGATGGGGAATTATAAACTGGAACCTCTGAAGTGGGGAAGATGCTTGAGTCTATTATCAAGGAAGAAGTAGCATCATCTTGATCGAAATTGTACCGTTGGGCGAATGCAAAACGGATTCATGAAGGGCAGGCCATACTTGACAAATCTTTTGGAATTCTATGAACTCATTATGAGCAAGGTGGACAATGGGGACCCAGTGGATATGGTGTACCTGGACTTACAAAACGCCTTTGGTGAGGTGCCGCACAAGAGACACCTGCATATGATAAGGATGCATGGCGTTACGGGTAAAGCATTAGCATGGATTGAGGATTGGTTGACTGACAGGAAGCAAAGAGTGGGGATAAATGAGTGCTATTCTGGCTGGCAATCAGTAACCAGTGGTATGCCTCAGGGATGGTGTTGGGACTGCGATTATTCACAATTTATACAGATGACTTGGAGTTGGGGACCACGTGAAGGGTGTCAAAGTTTGCAGATGAGACTAAGATGAGTGGCCGAGCAAAGTGTGCAGAGGGCTGTGAAACTTTACAGAGGAACAGAAATACATTGAGTCAGTGGGCAACGGTCTGGCAGATGGAATATAATGTAAGTAAATGTGAAGTCATCCATTTTGGTCAGAGTAACAGTAAAAAGGATTATTACTTGTTTGGCAAAAAGGTGCAGCATGCTGCTGTGCAGAGGGACCTGGGTGTCCTTGTGCATGAGTCACAGAAGGTTGGTCTGCAGGTACAACAAATAATTAGGAAGGCAAGTGGAATTTTGTCCTTTATTGCTAAAGGGATTGAGTTTAAAATCAGAAAGGTTATGTTGCAGCTGTACAAGGTACTAGTGAGGCCACACCTGGAGTACTGTGTGCAGATTTGGTCTCCTTACTTGAAAAAGGATGTACTGGCACTGGAGGGGGTGCAGAGGAGGTTCACGAGATTGATTCCAAAGTTGAGGGGGTTTGCTTATGAGGGAGACTGAGTAGACTGGGATTATATTCATTGGAATTTAGAAGAATGAGGGGGGAATCTTCCAGAAGCATAAAATTATGAAGGGGATAGATACGATAGAAGTAGAGAGAATGTTACCACTGGCGGGTGAGACTAGGACAAGAGGGCGTCGCCTCAAGATTAGAGGGAGCAGTTTTCGGACTGAACTGAGAAGGAACTTCTTCACCCAGAGGGTTGTGAATCTATGGAATTCCCTGCCCAGTGAAGTAGTTGATACTGCTTCAGTAAACGTTTTTACCAATAAATATTTGTTCAACAATAAAAGAATTAAGCTATATGGTGAGAGCGCAGGTTAATGGAGCTGAGTCCATGAAAAGATCAGCCATGATCTTCTTGAATAGTGGAGCAGGCCCGAAGGGCCGAATGGCCTACTCCTGCTCCTAGTTTGTATGTATCTGGTTAAACATAATGTCAATATTGAAGAGTTCATAGAATCCTTTAATCAATAACCAACCTGTAATTAACTTCCAGGTCTGTCCTCACAAACAAGCAATAGCTTATGATGACGTTGTCTGGTCATAGACTGTCTCCCAAGAAAAAGTAAACTCTGAATGTTTAGCCTTTTGAGCCCCTAAGACACATGTATGTTTCAATAAGGACTCCCCTCGTTCTTCTTAACTCCAATGAGTTCATGCCCAACCCACTCAACCTCTCCTCATACCAGTGTTCCTCCATACCTGGGATCACCCATAGATTTTGTTGACAATTCAGAATCAATCAAACTTCGGTTTGCACCCATGATTCCAAATCGAGTTTGAGTATTTATTAATTCCTTAATTGAAAGCAAAATGTAAATATAATTATGAGCATTTTTTTAAAAAAACAGTATATACCATGAATCTTATTGAGGACAAACTTCCTCTAGATGTTTCATTGACCTAAATTTCAATCCCTCATGCTAACTGTTATATGAATCGCTGTTCTCCTATCCTTCTTTAATCTCTCTCCCTCTCTATAATATGTTCACAGCCACCTCCTAAATCTTGCTGTCTCATATGACCTCATTGTTCCCACCTGTCAATCACCTTTAAACCATTGCTCCTCACTTTACTTGTATCACTCTCCACTCACATCCCCTTTCCTGTTCTAATCCTACTTTTGTGTTCTAGGGTTTTAAAAAGACTTTCCAATTGGCTAACTGCCAATTTAACAAAATTCCATCTGTCAAGCTTCTAAGTCTCTGTCCACCAGAATACTTTTTTGCAACTATCAGTCTTCAAGATGACAGCCTTCTCTCCATTTTTAATGGCTAATACTCCCTTAAAAATCCTATAAGTCACTTCCTCTGGTCACAGAAGTTGACACCATCCATTCCACGTGCTGTGCCTCACCTCCGTGTTCCAGCAGGCAAAGTGTTGTTGAAGGTTTCCTCTAGTCATGGACCTATCTTCCTCCTTCCTCCCTTTTTACCCTTTTCTGGCTCACTTTGATCATATGTCCCACCTCCTAATCCCTCAGTCTCATTTTTGAGCAAATTGCTGATGCATTTTGTTATCCATGGCAACTAATAGTGTTTAAATTCAACTGATTAATCATTCTCCAATAGAAAGCTAGTCTAAATAATAAAGTCCATTAAACCACATTGCCATGATAAAAGCACACTAATTAACTAATGTCATTTTTAAGAGAGGAAGTCTACCATCCTTATTTGGTTTGGTCTACATGTGACTCCAGGTCCACAGAAATGTGGTTCTCTTAATTGTTCTCTGAACTGGCTGGGCAAACCACTCCGTTCAAGAACAACAAAGGAAGGGCACTGAATCCTGACCTTGTCAATAATGCACATACCCATGATAGAATAAAGCTCCAACTGACCACCTCATCCAACTTCTCCTCTGGCCTCCATTTTAGCTGAAATTGTTAATAAGTTGCCTCTCCTCAGGTACTGTCCCCTCCCCTATAAATCTGCCAACATCGTTCTCTTAAAAATGATTCCTTTAGCCACTCTCGCAAACTGCCAAACATTTCCCTGCCTCCATTTCCTCTCTGAATCCCTCGAACACGCTGTCACCCGACACAAATCTACGCCCATCTTTCCCAAATGACATGATTGGATGATGTTATGGAAGGTGGGAGATAGGAGGTTGGGCAGGGAGCTTTGTGGATTAGTTGAATCTAGAATTAGTGAAAGCATATGGATGAGGTTCCAGCACCAATTGGGGTTTCACCTCTACTGTTGCAAGTCTTTCATAGCTTGCAGTTGACATCTTTTATGATGGTGATGATTATAAGAAATTCTTTCTCATCCTTCTCAAGCTCCCTCTGTGGTTAAGTCGTCTTTGATGCCTCCTCTCAGCTGTTCCCTTGCTGGGACCGCTCTCTTCAGTTTTTTCTACCAAGACGTCAACAGAGAATCACTTTTAAAGGTTTCTTTTCCTGCTCATGCACCGATATCCTTTGTGGCCGCCAAGGATCCCTCTTAGTTCCCTCTTGGTCTTTGTGCTGCTCCTTCAAGTTCAACATTAACACCTGGCAGTAACCACTGTACTGCGCTTTCTCCTTCAATCTTGCACACTCTCTCAAACTATCAGACTGTTTGTCCAACACCCAGTGATGAATGAGCAGAAATTTTCTCCAACAAAATGCTGAGCTGACTGAAGCCATTGTTTTTGATGCCTGCCACAAACTCCACTCACTTTCCACCAATTCCAAGCCTTTCATGGCTCTCACCCTCACCACCTCTTTGCTCTTTAAGCACCCTCCTTAAAATGTGACTCTTTCATCAAGCTTTCCACCACCCACCCGAATACCTTGTTACGTGGATCAGTGTCATATTTCATTTGATAATGCTTCACATAAAGTGCCTTGGGATTTTTAACTGCATTAAATGTGCTATATAAAGTTATTGTTTAACAACTAGTTATCTCCAATCTTAGCCCTGTTTAAGGTAACAGCCTCTACTTGCTTAGAAAGAAAACATAAATAACTAGCTGGATGTGACTTTATTGGACAGAGTTCTTGTGAGGAAGTGATTATATTGGGGAATTGCATCACTTTGCTGAAACCTTTCTCCATACAGGTAGTAAAGAAGCCAGGTATTTATGATATGCAGTAGGCCCGCATGGAGAAATGTTCTGATACATCAAACAGCAATTTAAATAGTTTGTTCACCAGTGGTGCCTGGTTTTGAAATGTTGGTGATATGTACATTCAGAGTCAAGAGCGTGGTGCTGGAAAAGCACAGCAGGTCAGGCAGCATCCGATGAGCAGGGGAATGAAAGGCCCCAGTTTTTTCAGCAACACACTCTCGACTCTGATCTCCAGCATCTGCAGTACTCACTTTCTCCAATATGTACATTCACCAGAGTTTAGAGAATTCTAAACTGGACTGTTTTCTTTGCTTGATCCACTGCAGTGGGATTTCTGCTATTAAATATAAAACAATTTTAACTTGGGCTAAAAGTCATGCGGAGGCTGCAGTAGCTCAATACATGCAAAGGAGGTTGGCAGGCCCAGTTTTTAATGCTTTGTGTACTTGTTAAGTTTACATATTAGCAACGAGGGTGGCCCAGTGGTTAACACTGATGCCTTGGAGCGCCAGGGACCTGGATTCGATTCCTGCCTCAGGCAACTGTCTGTGTGGAGTTTGCACATTCTCCCAGTATCTGCGTGGGTTTCCTCCGGGTGCTCTGGTTTCCTTCCACAATCCAAAAATGTGCAGGTTAGGGTGGATTGGCCATGCTAAATTGCCCGTAGTGTTAGGTACATTAGTCAGGGGTAAATATAGGGTGGGTTACTCTTTGGAGGGTCAGTGTGGACTTGTTGGGCCGAAGGGCCTCTTTCCATATTGTAGGGAATCTAATCTAATCTAATCAAACATTAATGTATTGGTTGTTCCATAAGTTGTCTTGTTTGCCCTGTACATTGTATCTTGCTGTTTGCCTGATCTTGTAACCCACTGATAGTGGGCACGATTGTAGTGTATGATTTGAATGATCTATTACTGTGTAGTGCTTTAAAAAAAAGGCTTTGATTTGGTTCCTCTACTTGCACTCACTGAATGAAAGCGGTACTTAATCTAGACTAAATCATGTGAGGTGAAGGAATAAGTCATTAATTAGTTACCATGAGACACTTGGGCTTGGAAACAAAAGTGAAGGTTCAAAGCCCTGAGAGGAAAACCCCACCAAGGTTGAAGAAAATATAAAACAGATGAGTTAAGTGAAGAAGGATGATGATTATGTGACATGAAGCTTGAAGAATGTAAACTGGAGGGAAGACTAAAGGAAGAAAGAAACACTAGTGTTGTGTAAATTAATTTGAAAAAGGATATTGTGGTATGAATCCAGCAGGCAGGATATAGGGAGGGGCAAGAGCATTGCAGGAGGATGTGTGTTCTTGCAGCTTGGCAAGGACGAGAAACAAATGTTCAGTGGGGCAGGGAGAATTTCACTCTGCTACATGGGAGAAACGTGTGTTTTGGAACAGTACTGGCATCTTTGAAGGTTGAGAGTACTCGTGCAGAACGGTGCTGGAGATCATTAAACCTGGCCCGGAGAGAGAAAAGGCCAAGGTATGAAGGAGAAGGGTAAGGAGAGCAAGCACTGAGACTGGAATAGAAATGACCAAGTAGGTAAAACTAAGTAAAGTGGCAAGTTGAGAAAAGCTAGGCTGGTACTTGAATAAGATGTGTTTTTAAATGTGGTGAATCTTGTTCTGCAACACCAAGTGTAAATAGAAATTCTGCAGAAATTATGATAAATGATGTATTTCATGCTGCGTATATGGTCTTAATATTGAACATTCATACAGACAATGCCATGTACCATGGGTTAATGCCATAACACATTAGGTTTTTCAAGTAAACAATTCCCTTTCTTTTGATATTTTATATGTGCAAGTACAGCATATCAAGTACTGTGTGTGTGTGTGTGAGAGAGAGAGAGAGAGAGAGAGAGTGAGAGTTCCAGACCTTCTCTGCTGGACTGCCTCATTTCCTCTCATGCTAAATGACGTCCAGAAAAGGGCGTTCTATTTGAATGATGCTCTTGCTTCAGGACTAATACCTGTTTTTAAGAACTCGCAGCAGACCATCGGGAAATTCCACGTAGTTGTCCCAAAAAATGTTGTTCTTGTTTGGTGGATTTCCAGACTGGTTAAACAACATTCTCCCTGTTCGGAGTTCCTGCAGACATTTGTAGCCTTTCACAGCTGTTTGTTGTTTCGCAAGTGTCACTCTGTTCCAGGATTCAGGACTAACCGTGTGCCAAGAGAAGTGGGTGTACTGATGGAAAAACAGGCTATGTAGATGAGTCATTCAAATGGGATCTGGTCTTTGGCGGGAAGAGTGAGCAGGTTTATAAAGGCAATTAGAAAAATATTTATGAAAAAGTCAACAGCAAAACACATTGCTCTGAACAAGGCATTCTTAATATGCAAACTAAAAATAAACCGCAAAGTCAGTGATTTTGCTGAAAAGATATTATTCCATTCAATTACAATATTTTGAGTTGGTGGAGAAGTTCACAATTTTTCACTTCAAAAAAGTGTTAAAGTAATATGAGTTCATTTGGGGCAGAATTAATTTTTCAATTGAGCATAGAATTCAAACCATGTGTGAAGTACTGATGTTTTTTAAAATACCCTGGTTTGTCCTTGAATGCTCCTTGCTTTCCTTTTATTTTGCATATGGTGACTGTGCATTATTAAAACCGTTAATGCTGCTTAAAAATAACCACTGGAATAAAATTGAAATGCATTAGATTAATATATTTCTGCTTATAGTATATTTTTGCACAGATTGGTAAGTAAGTACCTTGTATGAGCATTACCACCCACAGGTCTGGTGTTTGCAGGGATCCAGGTTCCTCCAATCTCTGCTGTAATTTCACCAAAAACTGAGGAGAGCCAGAGAAAATGGTCGAAGACACCACTTCCTGGCACTTATACCAAAGTGACAAAGAAGGATCAGGAAGCCTTGGCGGAAACTTTGCCCTTTTGTGCTTGAATTTTTGCGGTGGTCTCCTGATCTGGGATGAACATAGGGTGAAGCGCAGATTTCTAAATAGCTGAGCAGGCTAAAGGCTCTGCAACCTTGGAATTCTGACTGTCCAGCAGGGATTACTAGCTAGCACAGGAAGCATTGAAGCAAATGGGTGTTTCACCCTGCTTTGTCTGGGATCTGTTTGCATAGACCGGGAATATAACTTAGAGGGCTCCATTGTTTGAGAATCTACTGATCCACAAAGCTTTGTTTAAATTAATTACATTATTTCAAGTGGTGAACTCACTTTCTCTTTGTTTTACCCCACACCCTCCTCTGCATTCCCCCCGCACCCTGACTTTGTAGAAGTACCTTGCTTAAAAGTAACAGTATAATGCAAAAAGAGAAATTGCGGGAGAAACTCAGCAGATCTGGCACCATCTGTGCAGAGGAAAGAGTGTTAACATTTGGTGTCAGAACTGAAGAAGAGTTACCAGACTCGAAGCATTAACTCTTTATTTCCCTACAGATGCTGCCAGACCTACTGAGTTTCTCCAGCAGTTTCCCTTTTTATTCCAGGTTTCCAGTACCCCCAGTATTTTATAACAGTATAACGCAGTTGTATTTCCAAATGACTGAAGATTTGTGTTCTCTTTAAACAGCCACGGACCATTATCGAGTATAAGGGCAGCTATCAAGAGAAGTAAGTAAGCAGAATGTTTTAATATGTTAGTTTTCTGAACAGCATGGTGCAGCTGGAGGTGTCTGAGGCAAGATCAGAGAGCCCATAAAACCAAAGCTCATTTGGTGTCGAGGAGGCAAGTCCAGAGGCTTTCATCTGAACAGCTGAACAAATACTTTTGACAAACTTTGATGTAGCTTCACAAACTCTGCCTTTCCACTTTTAGACTTCTCAGGCACATTCTCAGGCAGTGCGTCTGCAAGGTTTGAAGAACAGGAAAGAGTTTGATATGAGTGTTCTATGAACGTTGATGAACAGTGTGGGAAAACTACCATCCTGATATAATCGTGGAGTTCAATCTTTGCACTCTGTTAAACTAATCATCTATTGTTTAAACTTTTTGAGCAATGCTTCATGGTTTGTTTTATTAAATGCTACTTCATTTATTCTTGTAATTTCTTGAGGGTGAATACTATAGAGTATAAATTGGGATCTGGTATAGCCATTTTGGTCCATCTTGTCATCCTAGAATTCTAAAATATAATGCACAGTTCACTACCCAATTCATTCATTAGAGTTGTGTTCTTTCACTTCCTGTTCGGCACTCTCTAAAGCGAACACTGTTAATCAGGCTCAACGTCTCCAATAAACACTTCATTCAGAACAGTCAAGTGATTATGTCTGTTCAATGCATTCAACTATGTTCCTTATCCGTTATATTTTTGTTCTCTGTGCAATGATGAACAATGTTTCAGAGCTCAGATTACAGATACACGCGGGGATATTGAATACTTCAAAGATTCACTCAGAATCTTCCTGAGTTTAAACATTGAATTTGTGAAGTGTTATTTACTACTTAGTAAGATGAAGAGTATCAGTGTTGAGGTTTGAAATTTGTTTTGTCCATCGCTGTCATTTAATATCCACATCGACATTACCAAAACAAATCCCTGTTGGTTAACAATGTAATTAAAAGGTATCAAGATGATGACTCCATTTTCATATAACCATTCTTTGGGTGCACCTTCTCCAAATGTTGAAGTTTGGTTCAGTTTTGTACCCCTTTAAACGGGCTTATCCAAACCTCTTCCATGATGGACACATCCAATCAGCAACTAGAAGAGACCCCCAACCCCCACCCCAGTGGTTGTGGTTAAATTTGAACGAAGAAATTAAAGAATTATGTGATCACCCTTGCACTGCCAGTCACAATTTATGTTCATATATGAGTGTACCAATGCTGCAATGCACAATCAAGCCTTCCTCAAAGTGTTTCAAACTCTGTATTGAACAAGTATAATGAAGATACGTCAAGTATCTGTGAGCAATTCCAGTGCTAAGGGTGGATTTATTTTCACTGAATCATTAATCAGAATTGCATTAGAGCCACACTAACTCATAGAAATCTGATGAATGTCAATACCGAAGATGCTAATTTGTGTGTATATCTCTGACCTGCCAAAAAAATCACTGGGTCCATTTGTTCCTGCTAAACAAATACTGTTGATTGAATGAATGTTCCCATTAACAAGTCCTGCTGTAGCAGCAACTTAATACTTTATCAATCCTGCTTACATTCTTGCTTTTCTCCTGTTCTGTTCTTCAGCATCAATTCGTACATCGTCACAGAGTGAGCTACGGAGAGAAAGAAGGTATGAACTTCATGTTTTTGCCTATTTAAAATTTGTATTTCCCCTTACTTTCTCTCACCCTTTGTCCCTCTGGTTTCCCTCACACACTTACTGTGACAAGGAGGATAGATGGTTGAATGTGTACCCAAGCCACCAGCAGTATTACTGTGAATCTGGAGTAAAATGAAGTGTAGGATGTTCCATTTTCTATTCTGTCAGTCGAAGCTGCGTGTTTGTCCACAGTATTGAGATATTCATTAGGATCAAATATGCTTTCTACTAAATGTCTATTGCTGTTTCCAGGTTTACTTCAAAGTTCCACAGTTTGTTTTACAAATATGCAAACATATGAGATGGAACAGGGTTACATCATTTGGACCTTCAAGAATTCCTCAAGCCTGCTCCGCTATTTAAAAAGATCGTGGTTGATCAAAGTATAATCTCAACTTCACATTCCTCCCTCCTCTGACAACTTTCCATCCCCTAGAAACTATCCACCTCTGCCTTTAAAAATATTCAAAGCCTCTGCTTCCACTGGTTTTTCAGGAAGAGTGTTCCAAAGATGTACAGGAGCTGAGAATAAAGAATTGCCTAATCTCTGGGGGACACCTTTTTCTTAAATGGTGGCCCTCGTCTGGAATCTGTCACAAGAGGAACCATCATCTTTTCAAGTTACTTCCGGCCTTTATCATTTCTCAGTGCTCCTATATCCTAGTATCCTGAACATGGGTCACTCCCACTATAATATGCAAAATTCAGTTACAGAACCACCCCTCCACTGTTTCCCAGCCTCCTGCCCTTCCTAAATGTCATATACCTTCACTATTCAGGCCCCAATCCATGTCATCCTGCAGCCCTGTCTCTGTAATGGCTACCAGATCATATTTCTCTATTTCTGTTTGTACTCACAGTTCAATTTTTATTTTGTTTTGAATATTACTTGCATTTGATACAAAGCCTTTCATTACATTTATTAATTATTTTTGTAGCCTCGAGCTGTAACTATTGATTTACTCTATGGCTTTGTACACTCTAACCCCTTCTCTTACTGTCTGGTTATCATGTCCCAAATTAATGCCGGTTTCCATTGCCTGATTATAATTGTGCGATTTGCTATGTCTTCCCTAGTTTGTTCGTTTACATCTCTTTTTACATGGAGATATAAAATCCTCAATGCTCCCCATGAACTTTTCCCACACCAGTCTTTGAGCCATACATTAATTTCTCTAATCTTATTTCCCTGAAAGTAATAATCCAGACATTATTATCTTTTGAGGTTCTCCTGCTTAATTTGATGCCTAGCTCATTGTACCGATTGTGCGTGACCTCTTTCTTTGTCTTGCCTCTGTCATTAGTATTCATGTGGGCCACGATGACTAGATTTCCCCTCTCCCACAGCAAGTGTCCCGGTGTGTTGTTGGTCTGTGTGATGAATTGAATACAGCACAACACCTCATTGAATGCTGAACTGTTATGGACTAGGCTAGACCACTCAAAACTTTCTTAAGCAGGCAGCCCAGACCGTAACTTTGCAACTTGTTTCAGTAAGTGTATGTTGAAAATTACCCGGAGTAAGTTAGGTTGGCTACCAGGTTTTAAAACAGACAAAACTTTATTCGCAAAATTACTCAATGAAACACAAAGAACAGAATAAAGAACCCCAACAGAACTCAGACTATCCAAACTAGACTTAATTATGCTGTTCCGAATTCACACAACAGTCCCAATAAGCAAACTCCCTTTGAAAATCAGTATAAATGGAACACATGCTTACAGGTTGAAATTGAAGGGCAGAAACAGAGAGAGAGGGAGAATTTCCACACAGCTCCCTGTTGAACTTCTAACTAGTTCAAGACTGAACTAAACTGCTCAGCTAGAGAGCTGGCTATTCCCCTTTCATGATACAGGTCACTTCTAAAACATGACCACTTTGGCCTAAAGTCTCATCTGTTTACAGATAAACAAAAGGCCGCTCAAAATCCTTTTCATCTCTGTACCAAACCGATCTGACCAGAGCCCAGCCCAGTTCATTACCCCTCTGAAAAAAATCTAGGACAGAGCCAAGGAACAGCTTTTAGGAAAAAAAAGGGACTAGCTTTGTGACAGAACAAAGTACTTCATATTGTTGGTCTGTTTCGTTTTCTTAGTGATGGTCAGATCTTCACTGGATGTCTTTTAATATCTTGATGGATTTAATGAAGGGCTCTGTACTTAATGCAAGTAGAGGCTGTGGGTTGACCTTGTAGGGATTTGTAAAATCATGAAGGGCATGGATAAGGTGAATAGCCAAGGCCTTTTCCCTCAGGTAGGGGAGTCCAGAACTAAAGGACATAGGTTTAAGGTGAGTGGAGAAAGATTTAAAAGGGACCTAATGGGAAACCTTTCACACAGAGGGTAGTGTGTGTGTGGAATGAGCTGCCAGAGGAAGTGGTGGAGGCTGGTACAATTACAACATTTAAGAGGCATCTGATGGGTATGTGAATAGGAAGAGTTTAGAGGAAAATGGGCCAAGTGCTGGCAAATGGGACGAGATTAATTTAGAATATCTGGTCAGCATGGACGGGTTGGACCGAAAGGTCTGTTTCTGGTGCTGTACATCTCAATGACTCTAAGTAGTATTCAAAACAAACAATTGAACTTAGAGGTTTGGTCAGTCAGACATTTTAATAATATTGAAAAATAACTTGAAAGTTTTGTTTTATATGTGAATAGAAGATATGTAGCGAATGCTTAATAAGTTTCGTCTCATGGCTATAAGATACAGAAATGTATTGAATTACAGTAGTAGATAGTGAGTCAGTCAAAAGACTTAGCAGCTGAGTAACTGGCAGCTCCGTACTTGCCTGTGGATCTTTGTCAGCTGTTCCTCTTTTTTTTTTCCTTCAATGTCAGGGCAGGATTCAACTTATTATGCACAATTCCTCCATCAGTGAAATCAGTTCATGAAGCATACACAGCGTAACTTTGAATTTTAAAATTAACTCAACTATTTCATATTTGCCAATTCCCAAGCCACAAGGAAGGAGTTTCTTTACTGTAGTTCACAACTCTGTGGTGATGGGTTTTCAGATAATTCCACTAAAAATGACCTTGATTGAGTATCGAGAGGCCTGTGCCTTTAGTTCTATGTTGCTGGATTACTGAAAGAGTGTTTACCTCTTTCCCCAGGCGCCCAGACATTACAGTAATAGCTGCAGAGCCCATAGGACCAAATCACTGGTATCCCGGTTCACCAAATTCAGCTGGGCTTGGACTTTCATATCCCCGAACTCTCTGGAGAATTGATGAACCTGTTGCAGCAGAAGTAAGAAATTATCTTGTTTAAAAATAATTTGACGTTATCACCAGTAACTTTTGCAGAGATTGTGTTGGTGGCGTGTTCATGTTCTAAACTTTGGTTGCAGCCTCCACCATCCTATGAGCAGGTGATTAGAGAAATTAACCGGCAGCCAGTTCCCACAACATCTCCCCCAAGGCGTTCAACAACCACAGCATCAACACAGACGGAATTTGACCAGGACTCTGAGAATATCGAGACACGGAGTGCTGACGCTGATTTTGCAAGTTTGCGAGAGAGCATTCCAGCAACAGGTTGGAAAACACACTGTTGGTAATGACATATATACATTTAGGACTATATGAGCTTAAGGCCTGTTTTGACTAAAATCAGTACGTGTACATGTGTGTATAATTAAGGCATAGTAATAGTGAATTTAACAATGAAAAGTATCATCTAAGTTAAGGCAAACACTTGTTAAGTGGCTAAGGATGCAAAGTCCCTTTTCAGAACCTGGGATTTTTGATTCCAATACTATTTTTGGGATTTGGGCACCCAGATCATGCTGAATGCAACAGACTTGGATCAGCTGTCTGGAACTTATCAGATATATCCAATTTTCAGCTGCTGTGCTTGCTTACTGTCTGCAGAACTATTAATGAACTGTTCGTTGTCTTTATTATCTGGGGGAGGATTGTCCTTGCAAGAACTGAATATTATGTTAGCTTCATTACTTTGATACTTGTTTTTAACAAAAATGTCTTTTATTGTATTCCCACAAAAGATTTTCCTTTCACCTCTTTATCCCTGGTTGTTGCTCTGTTAGCACTTCCACATTAGCGTGTTCCTGCACTGTCAGTGTTAGGAAGTAAATCACAACATGGCCAAACATTTTTTCATTGGATACGCACATACATTCCAAACAAGTCAATAGGTGCCAGCAGTGGAATTTACATTCCAATTTCCAAACAGACAAACGTTAACTGCAGCAAATCCACCATTTTAGATGCATTTCCTCATAGGAAACATGGAGAGCACAATCCCTGATTTACACTCAGTACTGCACTGTACTATTTTTAAAATTTGTTGAAAAATATCATTTTTATAGTTTAGGGTTATGTGACTGTTTTGGATTTTCTTTAGGCCTGGATGTCTTTCTTTCATCCTTGTATCAATAACAGGCAAATGGTCTGTTACTTGGTTATTTTCACTGCTGCCCTTAGCAAATGACCAGCACACTTGTGGCCACTGGAAGCTCTTGTCTTTCATCTTTTTTACTCATACTTGGATTTTTTTTTTACTCATATCACGCTCTGGCAGCTAGATTCAAGGCGTTCAGAAAAGGTTCTGTTTGGTAAGCAAGTGTCAGGCATTCTTGGTAGGGGACCAGTCCACCTCCTTTGTGACTGTCTCACTGTGGATGTGGATGCTTGGCCTTACATCTTAGGTGAGCACCTTTAGCGTTTGCTAGTTTGTTCTGCATCTGATCTTCAGAAGCGCCCAAAGGCAGCTCAAGTGAATACAGCTCAGCTTCTTTGGCTGACGCTGGTCAAAGTCCCACAAGCACAGACCAGAGTGTGTGCTGTTATTGCTTTCTCGACTTCCAGGTTGTGTAAGGGAGGGGTAGTATTTCTCATTAGTAGATTCACTACACCCTCTCAGTAACTTTGCCTGTCATGTTCCTTGCCTTGACTCGTGTCTCATCAGTGGCTCTAAGCAGTTGTTAGCAAGTGACAGTAACCACATCCATGGAGTATTATGAGTCCTTGTCAAGCACCAGAAGAGCATTCACAATGTATACGTGTACTGAAAAACATTTTTATAAAGTGGATTGCTTGCACCCAATCATAAAAAGTGCCAGTAACAGTCCGGGCAGGAAGATCATGACGTGATTTCACACCAACTCTGACATCTTGGAACTTGCACTTCAGTTTGGTCTCTTTAGCCTTGGAAAACTAAACTATACTTTTAATGAGATAAAAAACCTTGCACTAGCATTATTTAAAGGGATCGTGAGTTACTTACAGGTTAGTTGCTGCGTTATTTCTTCAGGCTGTTGCTACAAATCTGAATGTTTTAGATGCTTTTCCATACACTCAACTTCCAGTAGTCGACAGAAGCTGGTTAAGGTGGAGCTATAGCAGTTTTCAGGTAGCTTAATAACTTATGTAAAAAACCAGTTGCTACCAGACAAGGCCCCTAGCAGGCCTTCTCTTTGGCATTGAGCATGAGTGTGAGAGTGAGCAGAGGTGACATAGAGCAGGAGAAGTTGCAAGAAAAGGGAAAAGAATTTCTGTATGATCTCCGTTTTGCTCTGGCTGCAACATACTTGCTGCTGGTGTCATACAACAGCCAGACCTGGCCTCTGTGCAGATCCAAAAATTACACACAGTTTCTGTTTGAGTTAATGGGTCTGAGTTTGAAATCAGATTACAATGTCTGTCCATCCTAATTTTCTTCTTCCACTACTACGTGAGTTCCTAGAAACAAATAGTAAATGGACAATATTACCAATTACTTCCAAATCCCAGAAATGGTACTTTTGTCACAGTACTTTGAGAGTGATTTGTTCTATCCTGCCTCTCGTGCAGACAGATATTACCACAGTGGTCCGAAATGTCTGCGTCAGATGCAGTGAGTAAACAGCTTTGAGTGTTTTTTTTAAAATTGGACAAAAGAGGTATGAAAGGGTGGAGTCAGACTCACACTGAACCAGGGTTTTAGTTGTGCTTTCAGTTGGGGTTTGGAGTAGGCTTTTGAAGCTGAAAGATACAGTTCTCTCTTTGCTGCAGTGCAAAACTTTTGTTCTCTCTCTCTGCTACAAGAATGTTTCTTTCAGTGTTCCTTTCTCCCGGACTGGAAGGGAGATAGCACATGAGGTAAATCTGTTTTGCTGAATTTGCCTTTGCCAGGGGTGTGTTCATGGGATGCTGCTATATTGGGACAGTTGATGTTCCAATATGGCAGTTAAATAATATATTATTTTCATTGAGTAAAAGTTATGTCAGTTCTTTTTGTTTGTATTTTAGCTATGGTGTAAAAATAAAGTGTGCTTAGCTTAAAGCCGATTAGTGGACCAAACGAATTATATCTGGAACACAGTACCTTACACTTACCTGTAAATAAAATAAAAGGTTAGAGTTTAGGCTATCTCCTTGATATATTTTGAAGAGGGTTGATCTGGTCCGTAACGTTTTGAAATGTTGTATGCATTTGTCAACTTTTTATACATTTTGTTTTCAGTTTATCTTGTACCTTTTTTTTTGTTCTAGTTCAGAGACCAGTGAAACCCTCCAGGCCAGCTGTGTGCCTCATTCCTCTAAAGCCTGTGGAAAGTGAAGCACCTTTGATCTCGATAGAAAGTAATCCCAGCAGGGAACAAAGTGTTCAAACAAACACGAATGCTGTGAAGCGACCCATCCCAAGGCCCAGGTCCTTAGGTAACTTGAAGATACTTTGTGAAGAACTGAAAAGTGAGACTTCAGAGGGAGAAGATAAAGAAATTGATGCTTTTCACAAGTTAACGTGCCGTAATCCATTTATAGAAGATAATTTTGCCAGTCAAGATAGAATGGGTGATAACAGTGGACAAAGCTTCCTTGCGAGGATCAAGGCATTTGAAACACAAACGGATTCTGAAAATTCTGTTGGAAGCACGCGGCCTTCAAAGAGGCCAGAGGTTGCTCCACGGTCATTCGGGCCAAGGCCAGCTGTTGGCCACGTGAAACCAACAGTAGCTCCCAAACCGTCTGCAGCCAACAAGGATTCAGGGGCATCTGAAAAGGTGGCTGATACAAAACCTGTCGCAGCAGAAAGGCAGGGGCCAGTCCTCCTTCCAAAACCCCAAAAAATGGCTGCAGCTGCTGCAAAGCCGGAACCACCCAAGAAACCAAAGTCCAATATCTGCACAGCGTCAAAGCCAAGCCATGGAAGTAACAGTACTTTAGATTCAGGCAAAGATGCACTTTCAGCTGCTCTCAGTCCTCAGAGAGAAAGACCTGCAAATAGGGGGAATCAAGTTCCTGTCCCAGCACCGAGGCCTACTGTGGCAAAAAGGACCTTTTCTGAAAACCACGATATGCCTTCTCTATCTTCTAAACCTTCAATGTTGCCCATAACAAAAGCCTCTATGATGCAGGATGAAGATTCCTCACCCAGCAAGCATACAGCTCCTCCAGATGTAGCCTCAAGCACAGAAGATCTGATCAGCTTTGATGATGATGTTGTACCTACCACTCCAACAGCAGATAATGTGACCTCTCTAGTGACATTAGGTAATGAAATGTTAGCTGCATTTGTTTCTAGATTGTGTTATGTGTGCTTCCTAGTGGCACAGTTAGAGAAGGTGATCTCTAAGGATGATTTTTTTTTCTCTCCGATGTCTTTCCTCTCCCTCTTTTTGAAATTACAGACTTCTGCTCCATAAATTGCCGCAGCTCACAGGTAGCTTATGCAGATTATCACGTGTGGCTAGCCTGTAGGCATGGGGAAACTATTACATCAAAGACCCAGTATCCCTTCTCCCTACATAGGTATTTCTGCATGTCTGGAAAACTGTGATAGGGAACAGTGATGTCAGTTGTCGCAATAATGTAATAGAGTATGGTATTCAACGTAATTTCCATTCAGTCGTTGCAGATGGTTCCTCTCTTTAAAACAAAATTCTGCTGTCATCCAATTGTCTCAAATTACTGTCATCACTGCATGGTGTAAGGAGTGTTTGAGAAAGAGATGAAAGGGGACACTGAGGATTTCTTCAATCTGTTCATGTCACTGAATATTCCTTACTCACAGGATCCCTCATCCCTGGGAGCATTATCGCATACTGATTAATATTTTTTGCTTTCTGTCTAATGCCTTCACATCTTTCCTAAAGGGTAGCTCCCAGGACTGAAGACAGCCCAGTAGTTGTCTGTTAAACTGCCCTCTGAAACGGCTGAGAAAGAGAGAGAGAGAGAGAGAAACAGTTCAAGGGCAACTTGGCTGGGCATCAAACCTTGGTCTTGCCAACAGCATTCTCAGTCCAGACAAAAATAAAACAGAAGAAATTTCCTGCTAGTATACAGTGCATTATCAGGATGGGTGGGTTAGAATGTGGTGACAGGTAAAGGACATATTCCGTACGAAATATTTAACATTATCCCCATTCTTTTCTCTGTGTGATCAGATCCTTTTCAGACATTACCTAGAGGTATGACAGGATGCACGGATACTGCGTCAAGTCGGCCACCCTTAGTACGTAAACCTACAGTAATTCGTATACCAAACAAACCAGGTAAAAGTGAATGTTCCTTGTTTTGTTTCTGTGGGTGTTTGTGTGTTTGAGTCATTTTTATGTTCTTTCCCTCTCTCAGGAAGCTTTAGTGCATGAAGCTTAGGATTGTCATTACTTGTCAGATGCAAATTGCGCAAAAATAATTAGCAATGCCAGTCATTGGAAATAATCAGAAGTCTTCAGAACCATTTCAGTGAGAAAAAGAGACATTGTTTGATGTCTTGGATGAACAGAAATTCAGTTGTGTTCCTGTGTTGGTTTTATATCGTTTAACTGTGATTTACAAGGTATATGTTATGGAATGTGAGTGTTGACTATTCTTTCTTCTTCCTTTCACCTGCATCTTCAGAAGACATTGAAAATCCTCCCCCTCTGCCTGTGGAGACACCCGTTGGAAATTTTGTTGCACAGAAGCCCAGCTTCATGTCTAAAGCTCCAGTTGAAGTAAGATATTAATTTCCTGATTTTCCTTTCAAAATCTGGACATTCTTTTTTGGTTCAGTCAGTTCTTCACTGAAGCAAATATAATTTTTGTTTCTGCACAATGAGAAATTGCACAGTTCACTTTATATTCATTGTGTATGGGCTGATTCAGTAGTGCTAAGCTAGTTATGGTCATTGCCGAAATGGAAAATCTTTTGTATCTCATTTGATCATCTATGTGATAGGAATAAATATCTGAAATAAGTAATTAAATGTTGTTGCAAGAGGTTCCGAAATAGTTACATTCCAATAGAATACCCCCAAATGGTTATGCTCCCAGTTAAGTGGGAGGAACTGGCTAACCTGGTTTATTCAACCCCTTTTTGACTTGGTTTCTATAAGATTAATTTAAGAGGAGCCAATTTAATCAGGCTTTCTAGAATAAAAAAAGGAATGAGTTCTAAACCATATGATAAGATGATCAAATGTGACACTTGGGTGCACTGAGAGGGGAGTCCAAAAAGAAAAAGTAAAAGAAAATAGACAACAGTTTTCTGCCTGTCCCTGATGTAATAAAGTGGGGGATTCTGGGAGTGCTGACTGGAATGTCTGGGCAGTTGCCTAGAAATTCTTGATTCTATGCAAGCTTCCTTCAATAGTAACTTTGCTGACTACCTGTTTTCAGCAATCAGAGAGAGAAAGACTTTTTGTCTGCACGTGTAACCAGTGGAAATTCTCAGCTGTGTCCATTCTCAGCACGTTTAGCACAGTGTAACTTAAATCACAAGCGTGCACCACACACTAGCAACACTGAGCAGGGGTGCAATCGGCTTTTAACCCACTTTCTTGCATATTCCTGGAAAGGTACACAAGAACAAAGAAAATTACAGCACTGGAACAGGCCATTCGGCCCTCCAAGCCTGCGCTGATCCAGATCCTCTATCTAAACCTGTCGTCTATTTTCCAAGGATCTGTTTGCCTCTGCTTCCTGTCCATTCATGTCTCTGTCTAGATACATCTTAAAAGTGCCTGCCTCGACCACCGCCAGTAACAACGCATTCCAGGCACCCACCACCCTCTGTGTAAAGACCTTTCCACACATATCTCCCCTAAACCTTTTCCCTCTCACCTTGAACTCGTGACCCCCAGTAATTGAGTCCCCCACTCTGGGAAAAAGCTTCTTGCTATCCACTGTCTGTAAATCTCATGATTTTGTAGACCTCAATCAGGTCCGCCCTCAACCTCTGTCTTCCTAATGAAAATAATCATAATCTACTCAACCTCTCTTCATAGCTAGCATCCTCCATAACAGGCACCATCCTGGTAAACCTCCCATGCACCCTCTCCAAAGCATTCACATCCTTACGGCAATGTGGCAACCAGAACTGTACACAGTATTCCAAATCTGGCCGAACCAAAGTCCTACACAACTGTAACATGATCTTCCAACTCTTGTACTCAATACTTCATATGATGAAGGAAAATATGCCGTATGCCATCTTGACCACTCTATTGACCTGCGTTGCCACCATCAGGTTACAATGGACCTGAACACCCAGATCTCTCTGTGCATCAATTTTCCCCCAGGGCTCTTCCATTTACTGTATAGTTCGCTCTTGAATTGGATCTTCCAAAATGCAACACCTCACATTTACCCGGACTGAACTCCATCTGCAATTTCTCTGCCCAACTCTCCAATCTATCTATATTCTGCTGCATTCTCTGACAGTCCCCTTCAGTATCTGCTACTCCACCAATCTTAGTCATCTGCAAACCCACTAATCAGACTGCCGACACCTTCCTCCAGATCATTTATGAATACCACAAACAACATGCAACTTCACTTTCTCCATTAGCCTACCATGGGGAACCTTATCAAAGGCCTTACTGAGATCCATGTATAACACAAAATATGTCTTTCGCCCATAACTGCCTTTTTTTCAATTCATCATGTCTGGAGTGTGGGACATATTACATAGGAGATCACCGCTCAGCTTTTTGAATGGCATATTTCTCTTTCAAGATCCCTTACCATTCTTCAGGTGTGATATTTCATGGTTCCTCTTTAGGATTCTGTGTAATCTACAGAGGTATTTCAGAGACCCACTGAATTTACATTCTCAGCCATCTTTTGGCTTGGTATGTCTTTCTTTTAAAAAATGCATGTCATACTTCAAGGGCCAGTATATCTGCAAGCAATTTGAGATTAAGATCCCTTTTCATGAAAATATGCATTAGAAATATGAAGTAAATTGTTGAGAGTACTAAAGTTATTACCTTTTGCCATGTGTTATCTTTGAAAATGTTTGACTCTTCGGCTATATGGAACAGTTTCATGATCAACCAATAAACATCATACAGCTTCTGTCAACCACTGCTCACCACCTGGAAGCTAAGTTAGCGATTGTCAGATGTTTGTTCAGACAGCTAGGACAGCAAAGCAGTCCCCAATCCTACACCTCATTGGTGTCTACTCTCCATTTCAAGAAGGAACCAGTGAAGAATGTTTGTGGCATTATAACATAGTCAGTCTCTTTCTGACCTGACATCGGCCTTCCTTCAGGAAAGAACAAGAGATGATGGGATACAAATCTGGGAATTCTCCCAATCTCATGTAATTTTAGACAGAGATGGGTGCAATCTGTGGAGGATTGGTATAAATGGCCGAAATCGATCATTTATGCTGCTTTTCTGAAGTTTCCTTGGAAGAGCCATCTCCAGATTAAGTCATTAGTGCAAATGGATGTTACTTTAATTTAAAACCAAAATGTGTGAACATTCATAATGCCCCTGTGGTTAAATGTGGCATTTCTGAATATGACAATGATGCCTCCCATAGTCAAATATTTTGTCAATATTCCTACATAAAGAATGCCTGCTCAGACATGATCCCAGAACCCTAATTACAGACCAAGAAGTTAACTTTTGTGAGGAGTTCTTAATGAATATTTTAGCATGTTTTCACAAAATAGAGAGATGATCGGACCTTGCTACGGAGAAAATATAGAGAGGGTAGAACTACTGGGGTTTAATAAAATAATAGAAGTGGAGAAATTACACTTTGAGAAACATGTCCCATAAGGGAAGGGAAGTAATAATTGAGACGCTGACAATTATCCTGTCTGGCTGCAGGCTTGGTCTGAAGGCTGAATGACCTCCTTAGATCTGTATGCTTGCTTCGGTTTCTTTTTATACTGACTTAAACCCCATCTGAAGTTCTCTGGAGTATTCTACTTTTGTCACCTTGGGAAGCCATTCCCCTCACACTGTCCAATCACTGTTCCACTGTTTTGCCCAGATACTGTTTCTTGTGTGGATACTACTCCTCAACCGACCCCTTTTTCCCCCGTTGCTTCCTCAATGACTTGTGATCCTACCCCCTGCCCAACATCAAACCATTACCTCTCATGCAGTGAATTCTACCCTCACCCACTCATGGCTGGTGGTACATCAAAAGGAATGAGGAGCATGTTTGTGGAAGCCAAACTAGGCATCCTTCTTGGAGTAGGAAAATTTAACAGCTATGTTCAAAATTATAAGCAGTTTTAAGGTAGAATAACTAAGGAGAAACTGTTTGGGCTGGCAGGCAGATCAATGTCCACGTGGCACAGATTTTTAAAATACTTGACAAAAGAACCAGAGGAGAAATTAGGAAAAGGTTGCTTATGCAGTCTGTTATGACCATCTGGAGCATTCTGCCGGAATATACCGTGGAAGCATATTTAGTAATAATTTACAAAAGGAATTGAATAAATAATACAGTATGAGGAAAGATTGGAGACTTGAGAAAAATTTTAAAACTCTAATCACGTGACCCATTGGTTTCAGGTTAACTGAGATAATCATGTTGTACTTAATGTTATCATGTATTATATTTTGCATGTCTGCATATTGGAGGCTGTTCATATTTGTTCTTTGTGGCCTTCTATCTGATCATTCCATGATAGCGTGGATTGGGTTATTCATAGAAAAGCATCTCTGAAGTTGTCCAAGCTTCAGCACCTCAGAGAACCACTTTGAGACAGTGTCACTTCTGATCCCCAGTTCTCAAACTGACTGTATCTTACCACAGTCGAGAGTGTGGTGCTGGAAAAGCACAGCGGGTCAGGCAGTATCCGAGGAGCAGGAGAATCGACATTTTGTGCATAAGCCCTTCATCAAGAATGTTGGGGGGGAAGGGGGCCGAGAGATAAATGAGAGGCGGGG
Source organism: Chiloscyllium punctatum (assembly GCF_047496795.1). Classification (NCBI taxonomy): domain Eukaryota; kingdom Metazoa; phylum Chordata; class Chondrichthyes; order Orectolobiformes; family Hemiscylliidae; genus Chiloscyllium; species Chiloscyllium punctatum. Next base: position 6,494,329 of record NC_092739.1, read on the forward strand.
GGGGGGGGGGGGGGGGTGGTGGGGGGGTAGCTGACGACAAAGTGATAGATGGATGAAGGTGAGGGAGAAGGTGATAGGTCAGAAGGGGCAGTGATGGACAGGTCCGGAGGGCAGGGCCAAGTTGGAGGCTTGGGACTGGGATAATGTGAGGGGAGGGGAAATGAGGAAGCTGTTGAAATCCACATTGATCCTGTTGCAGGGTCCTGAGGCAGAAGATGAGGCGTTCTTCCTCCAGGCATCAGGTGGTAATGGTTTGGTGATGGAGGAGGCCCAGGACCTGCATGTCCTTTAGGGAGTGGGAGGGGGAGTTGAAGTGTTCAGGGGGCAGTGGGATTGGTTGGTGTGGGAGTCCCAGAGGTGTTCTCTGAAATGATCCCCAAGAAGCCCCGATGTAGAGGAGACCACACTGGGTGCAATAGATGCAGTGGATGACATTGGTATCATACCACAGGCTGAGCTAGCGCGTTGGATTCCTTAGTGTACCTGACCGTCAGTGTCAGCTTTCTGGAATAGCTTGGTATCGTCCAGGACAAAGCAGCCCTCTTATTCGGCACCACATTCACAAACCTTCCCTCCCTCCACCACTAATGCTCAGTAGCAGCAAGTGTGTATCATCTACTGTAGAAATTCATTGAGAATGCTTGGACAGCACCATCCAAATGGGATCCACTAGCTGCAAGTTCCCCACCAACTCATCCACCATCCTGACTTAGAAATACATCGCTGTTGCTTCACTGTCAAATCCTTCACTAATGGCATTGTGGGTTTGCCAACAGCACGTGGAACCACAGTGATTCAAGAAGGCAACTCACCCCCACCCCCTCAAGCAACTAGAAATGGACATAGGAATGTAGTCCAGCCAGCAATGCCCACATCATTTGAATGAAGCTTTTTTAAAAAAAATTGATTTGATTCTTCCGGATGTAGGCAGCAATGATCTCTTCCATTTTCAATTCACTTTAAAAACAATGTTTACAGATGTAAATGTTGCTGCATGGGCCAACACCTATTGCCAATCCCTGATTGTCCTTGAGATGATAGCGGTGAGCTGCCTTCTTAAACAGCTACCGTCATCTGGTGCAGAGATACCGGCACTACCATTACATGGAGGGGAGCTCTGGACGTTTGAGCCCAGCAGCAGTGAAGAGACAGTGATGTTGTTTCAAGACTTGGAGGGGAGCTTGCAGATGTTGGTTTTCCTAAATGTCTGCAGCATTTATGGTAGAGTTGGCAGGTTGGAAACTGCTAGTGAAGGAGGCTTATGGAGTTGTTGTGGTGCATCTTATAAATGGGTGCACACTGCAGCCATGGTACACTGGTACTGGAGAGAGTGAATGGTTAAGGTAGTGGGTGCAATACTGATCAAGTGAGCCTTTGTCCTGGATGATGCTGAAGCTTCATGAGTGTTGTTTGAACTGCACTAATTCAGCCAAGGGGAGAATATTCTAGAACACCCTGACATATGGCATGTAAGTGATAGACAGGCTTTATGGAATCAGGAGGTGAGTTATTCATTGCAAAGTCGCCAAACGCTGATTAGCTTTTGCAGCCATAATATTTATATGCTTGCTTAAGCTTAGTTTCTGCTTCGTGGTAATACCCAGATTTTTGATGGTGGGTGATTTAGTGATGGTAATACCACAGAACACCAAAGGTAGATGATTAGCACTGCTCCTCCCAGCGCCAGAGACCCAGGTTCGGTTCCAGCCTCTGGTCTATGTGGAGTTTGTACATTCTCCCCTAAGTCTGTGTGGGTTTCCTCCAGGTGCTCCAGTTTCCTCTCAGAATCCAGGGATGTGCAGGTTTAGGTGAATTGGCCATGCTAAATTGCCCATAGCGTTCAGGGATGTATAGGTTAGGTGCATTGGTCAGGAGTAAATATAGAGTAATGGGTTTGGGTGGGAGACTCTTTGGAGGGTTGGTGAGGACTTGTTGGGCCGAAGGGCCTGTGTCCTCACTGTAGGGATTCTAAAATTAGCTTCTCTTTTGTTGGAGTTGCTCATAGTCTGGCATCCTTGAGCTGTAAATGGTACCAGGCCAGAATGTAGTTCAGATCTTGCTGAAAGCAGCCCTGTTTAGTATCTGAGGAGTTGCAAATGCTACTGAACAACAAGGTGATACAGTGGCTCAGTGGTTAGCACTGCTGCCTCACAGCGCATGGGATCTGGGTTCGATTACAGCCTCGGCTGACTGTCTGTGTAGAGTTTTCATGTCCTCCCCGTGTCTGTGTGGATTTCCTCCTCCCACAGTCCAAGGATGTACAGATTAGGTGGATTTGTGGGGGAAGGTAAATGCAAGGTTTGGGGATAGGCTGGCTCTGGGCAGGGTGCTTTTTGGAGGGTTGGTGCAAACTCAATGCACTGAGGGACCTGTTTCCACACTGTAGGGATTCTATGAACACTGTGCAATCACTATGGAACATCCCAATTCTGACCTTATGATCAAGGGTGCATCATTAATGAAGCAGCTGAGGATGTTTGGATCTCAGTTAGGATCTTAGGGAAATCCTGCAAGCACCGTCTTGGGATTGCGATGATTGACCTCCTAGAAACCACACTAAAAATCCTTATGCTGGATATGACTTCAAGAAATGGAGAGTTTCATTCTAATTCCCATTGAAGCAATTTTTCGAGTTTCCTTGATTTAACACTTGGGCAAGTGCTGTCTTGACCTTGAGGGCAGTCACTGTCACATGACTTCTTGGACTTAAATTCTTTTGCCCATATTCGGACAGTGGCTATAAATGAGTTAGAGAGCCAGGAGGCCCCTGGAGAACGCATTATTCAGCAAGTTATTGCTGTGTAACTGCTGTTTGTTAACCAAGTCAGTTGCACCTTTTGTCACTTTGCTGGTGATCAAGATTAGAGCGATGGCCCAGTAATTGGCCAGTTTGGATTGTTGTGGTCATGGCATATCTAGGAAATTTTCCATGTTCTCGGGTAGAGCCAGAACTACAGCGCAAGTTAGTTCAGGAGCATGGGCTTTTCAGTCACACTGCTGGGATCTTTAATGCCTTCAATCATTTCTTGGTATGACAAGGAGTGAATCAAACTTGCTGAAGCCTGACATTTGTGATGCTGGAGACCTTGGGGAGGCTATGATGCATGGTCTGATGAGATCACGTGCTGTGATGATTGGTGTTACTTTGATGATCTGATGGTGTGGCATGATACACCCTGAAGGATGTATCAGTATGGGTAGAGTAAGGAAGGTAGCAGTACATTAAACTCAGTGGCACTGAATAGATCCAGGTAATGTCTAGAGAAGAGATAACCATCTACTTCGCAGTCTACATAAGCTACTTGAGAACAGTTTATTTAAAAAAAAACCGCTTAGAAAGTTGGTAACAAAATTTGGAAGGCAATTTTTAAAACTCAACTGTGAAACCTTCTCACTGTTTGGAAAATGTTATAGCAAAATGTCAGCCCTGCAATAATACATGATGTTTTTGATATCCATTGGTAATACTTTCACTGTGAGATGGTCATAGGTTATGTCCCGCTCCAGAACTTGAGCGTAGGTTGACATGGATTGAAAGCTGGATTATCAGGGGTGCATTCCTTGGAATGAACTCATTCTGTGGATGCTAAAAGTGTACAATCATGTTGGAAGATAAGTGTGTTCCCAGAGTATAAGGGCAAATGTTTGTACCTCAATCAGTGCCACCAATAAACAGATTAGCTGGTTATTCCTGTCAGTGTATGCAAAATGATCACACAACCTCTGAATTAATTTTCTGAAAAGTGTGTTCCTGAATGCTGTTTAAAAGGATATATAAATAGAAATTAAGTTTCATATAAAGCTGACTGCATCGGAAATGTGAGTGATTGCTTTGATAGGATCAAGGTAATGGGTTGATACAGAGACCTAGTGCCACAGTGGGTAGTCTCTCTATCCCTGAGCAAGAGGCTCCAAGTTCAAATCCCACGTGAGGCACTTGATGATCAACGAAAGTGCATTCATAACGCAGTCACATGGGTTGACTGACGACCTGCAAATCATTCTGACTTGCCTCTGCCAGGTGGTAACCCATGGTTCATGTGGAGTGAGAATGTAACCTCTCGATTCAGGCTAGTGACCTGTTCCAGGGAAAAGTATGGAAAGCAGCATGAGTGTGTGCTTTGTCTTCTTGAGCACCTCTTGGCATGGGACAGGAATGTCTTCCAAATCTAAGGTGCACGCTCACTCAATTCTGTTTCTCTTGCCATACACTTGGCAACACCATGATTAGCAAATTGAACATGTTTCTCCAGAGGATCCTAATTTAAAATTACAAGCTGCATTTATGTAGCATCTTTAATATTGAAAAATTATACTCGGAGGGGTTAATTGGACAACAAGTCAATAAAGACATAAGCGAAACGGTAGTTAATGTGGTGGATTTTAATGAAAATGTTTAAAGGAGGATGGGATTATGCAAGGCATTTTGTAGTGTGGGGCAGGGGTCAGTATCATTTTTTTTTAAAAGACTCTCAAGTTTTCAAGTGAGTTTTCAAAAAACATTTTGGAGGTTCCTAAAGGAAAAACTATTTAATTGACGTTGTATTCTCGATCACTTTTATAGCATTGCTCATTAGCAGAGGCATGGAGCAAGCTGGCAAATGTTTGGAGACTCCTGAAGGAAAAGTGGGTCTCAATATTTATGTTGGAAACCAAACTGTTGTTGAAGCAGGAACTTGCCAGTTTGCTGTATGCCCCTGTTAAAGGATATTAATAGAGCAAAGACTCAATGCTATAAAAGTGACTGAGAATCCAACAATAGTTAAATAGCTTTTACTCATTTACAAAATCCCCCATCATTCCCCTCTATCAGCTGAAGTAAGGTGTTTAACAAGGTTCCTCATGGGAGACTGATTAGCAAGGTTAGATCGCATGGAATACAGGGAGAACTAGCCATTTGGATACAGAACTGGCTCAAACATAGAAGACAGAGGGTGGTGGTGGAGGGTTGCTTTTCAGACTGGAGGCCTGTGACCACCACAAGGATTGGTGCAGGGTCCACTGCTTTTTATCATTTGATGTGAGCATAGGAGGTATAGTTAGTAAGTTTGCAGATGACACCAAAATTGGAGGTGTAGTGGACAGCGAAGAGGGTTACCTCAGATTATAACAGGATCTTGATCAGATGGGCCAATGGTCTGAGGAGTGGCAGATGGAGTTTAATTCAGATAAATGTGAGGTGCTGCATTTTGGAAAAGCAAATCTTAGCAGGACTTATACACTTAATGCTAAGGTCCTAGGGAGTGTGGCTGAACAAAGAGACCTTGGAGTGCAGGTTCATAGCTCCTTGAAAGTGGAGTCACAGGTAGATAGGATAGTGAAGAAGGCGTTTGGTATGTTTTCCTTTCTTGGTCAGAGTATTGAGTACAGGAGTTGGGAGATCATGTTGCAGCTGTACAGGACATTGGTTAGGCCACTGTTGGAATATTGCATGCAATTCTGGTCTCCTTCCTATCGGAAGGATGTTGTGAAATTTGAAAGGGTTCAGAAAAGATTTACAAGGATGTTGTCAGGGTTGGAGGATGTGAGCTATAGGGAGAGGCTGAACAGGCTGGGGCTGTTTTCCCTGGAGCGTCTGAGGCTGAGGGGTGACCTTCTAGAAGTTTATAAAATCATGAGGGGCATGGATAGGTTAAATAGACAAAGTCTTTTCCTTGGGGTCGGGGAGTCCAGAACTAGAGGGCATAGTTTTAGGGTGAGAGGGGAAAGATATAAAAGAGACCTAAGGGGCAACTTTTTCACGAAGAGGGTGGTGCGTTTATGAGGAAAGGTTTTGAGAGATATAGGTCAAGTGCTGGCAAATAGGACGAGATTAGATTAGGATGGCTGGTTGGCACGGACGAGTTGGACTGAAGGATCTGTTTCCGTGCTGTACATCTTTATGACTCCACGTTAAAGCAAACTCAAACCCTGCAAAGTCATGTTTTTCGGGATCGGGCAAAGTCCAACCCTTTCTGTACAACAAACTTTTTTTTTAACAAATAAAAGCCCATGCAAAATATATGCAAAAGAAGGGTTGTTCACAGACAGACACTTCAATAACAGGATCATTTAAAGAAAACAAAGCTAAGTTTCCCCTGGACCTCTCTACTTTACTTTAAACTTTACTCTCAAAACGATTTATTGAGCAAGTATAAACAAAGATTAAGGCCTTTGAAAAGTTCTTGTTTTCTTTTTGTTTGGTTATTATTGTTTCATGAGTACTTTTTAAACTAAAAAGCCAGGTCCAGGAGTAGAGTTTCAGGAAAAGTAAAGATACTGTGGTTTTACCCTGATTGGCACCTCATGCTGTCTCCCTCCTCTGTCAGTATGTTCTTCACAGTTGTTTGAGTTAGTTTGTTGTCTTCAATCCTTATTTATTTACACTTTGTCTGGGATCTATCTCCTGATCAGGGTAAAGGATATACCATTATGGAATCTTTACAGATGAGGCACTCTTCTTAGCAAGCAAGATGGAATATTGCAGATAGTAATCAACACAACTACGTTACTAGTCAGGCACACATATAGGACTCTTGGGAGCTCTACCAATTACATCTCTCCCTACAGTGGCTCGTATAGAACTCACTGTCTCTGCCTACAGATTGTATGTGCTATCCATAGAATGGCTGGAGGTGAAAGCAAACAGTTTCAGGAACCATTACCTTATAAAACAGTGTAAAGACTACCAGAGACTTCACTTGAAATGTAAATTGGAAAATGGAAGTTTGGACTGTTGTGTTATCAGGGAAACACAGGGTTTCATTATATAATTTGATGCAAAAATTGAACAGTGTGGTGTTCAGTCTTACACAAGACTCTGTACATTCAGGAGGAAGCTGGATATGCGATTTTTGTGAGACTAGCTGGTACTGGGTACCTATAATCTGACAAAAAAAACTACATGTAACAGCCTTTCAATTGGTTTTATAATTCATAGAATCCCTACAGGGTGGAAACAGGCCATTCGGCCCATTTTAAGTTATGGTTTATCACAGAAGTGAGAAGATAGAGAGCAGTTGGCTTCGGACTGCCAAACACCTGTCACTCAGTCTGTAAGGAGGAAAGGAATAATCCTCGAGTCTCTCCAAAGAGATAAAATACACTTCTCCTCCAGCCAGGACTGAGGTCTAACTGACCAGATACCCAGTTGAGGATCACTGTAGTCGACAACTATGATATTGTCATCAAAAAAGAATTGTGGTTTGGACTGTTGCTACAGAGATTTTGTCTTTTCTCTACCTATATTTTTTGCCCATTCCTGAAAAACAATTTGTCTCCTCTGTCTTGTTTATTCTATTTGTGAACAAATTGGGAGTGTGTCTTTGTGTGAATTTAAAAGGGTGCAATTCAAGTTTGCACATGAGTAATTTGTATTCCATTTTTGCCACATGTTAAAGGAAAGGTTTGTTATGGTAAATAAGTTTGTTTTCCTGTTAATTGATGAAAACTGATGTGATTCTTAAAAATATACCTTTGATAATGGTGATAATCAGACATACACATCCCAGTGATTACATTGGTAATATTTCACATTTGTGGCGACTTGTGCAACAGTGGGGCTTGCTTCCACTGCCCTCTTCCCTTCAGGATCATGACAACAAACCCCATTTTAGAAAAATGTTTGGTGCTGCTGTTGCTGTTTTGTGCTCTCTTTCTATCTTTGTCTCGCTATACCTTCCTCCCTCTCATCTGCACTCTCGTTTTCACCCCCCCTCGCCCCTCCTTTTAAGGCAGCTCTCTGACAGACACAGCTGGAACCACTCAAACTGCACTGCATCTGTCACCATCTTGGTTTCTGTTTCTTCTCCAGGTCCTTTGACAGCTGTGCTGAAATCGCAACTCTTCTTTCTCTCTTACCTTAAAATAAGAAGATTATTGTAACGGGGAAAGAAAGGGATGGGAGCATAGGGAGGGAATTGTTTTATTTAGCATTTGTTTAAGAAAGACTCTCAGCGCCTTCTCCCTAATGGGCTATCTCCCCTTCCCTCACTTTCCTCTCCTCCTTCTCCCAGAACTCTAAACAGAGTTTAAAAACATAAGTAATTCCCTAAGAGAGTTTCAACTGTCAATTCATTCCCAGTTCTAAGGTTGTGCTCTGAAGAGAGGTGTTTCTATGCCTTTCTCCAGAAGGAAAAAAACTTTTCATTTTTAATTCTCCTGTTTCTCCCAGGCTGCTTTTGCAATCACAGGTTCCTGCCCTCTCTGCTCTTCCATTCTGTCTTTGAATAGGAAAACTCTGAAGCTTGGTGACTTGATGCACACTGACTAGACTCTGACCTCAGTGTTATTCTGTGGCTGAGCATTTCTAACTCACCTGTGCAAGGTTTTCTTAGAGTACATCAGAGACTAAAGGACCCAACATGTCCCCATTGCTTCCTGTGGAAGGCCACTAAGTCAACCCTCATGGGTCACGTAACCAACTGCTACATGAAGCACAAATTGTTCTGGTGTCAAAGTGACCTTCAGCACAAAATAACAAAGTTGGAAATCAAGAGACAAAAATAAGTTGGCTAAGGAAGGGCTGTAGGAAGAGGTGAGGAGCAGTTAGATAATCTGCTACTTCAGGATGCAGAGAGACCATTTAATATGATCACCTGGAAAACTTTGCACATGTACCTCTAAGCAGCAAGTCATAGAGTCATAGCAACACAGTGCTGGGAATGCATAGTTCCATTTAAGTACAATGTGAAAAACTGGAAGGTACAGAATACTTGGACATTTTTAACCAGTGTAACCTGTGCCGTAGTTTACCTGCAACTTACAGAACTTTAGAGAAAAAGTCGAGAAAGCTTTTAGAGAAAAGTGGTTATGGACATTAATTGCCCCAAAAAAACTGCCTTTTAAAATACAATGGGTCCTCTATTCTAAGGGTTGTTCAGTGAACCTGTTTGGACTTAGTATTTGTTTTTCAGCCTTTACTAGTGACTAATGAAGAAATCCTAGGAGCTGCAAATTTCTGTCTATCTCCCTCAGTAGATGACTCTGGGAACCTGAAAAAAAATCCAACAATTAATGTTTTTGACTGGACTATAAATCCAGAAAAGGTGAACTGTCTACTTTCCAAAGACTTGGATTCAGCTTGATTGCAATCCGTGATGCCAAGACATACACAGCTATTGGTCAGGTGCTGGAGAATGAGATTACAATAGTTAGGTGGTTGGTTTTGATGGGTGTGGACATGAGGGGCCAAAGAGTATTATCCTGTGCTATAGGTTTCTTATGATTCTATGTACTGAAGATCTTCCATCAGTCTACAACTGACAGCAGTTCAGTTTCATCAACAGGAAGCCTAATGACCCGTAAGAAGTCATCCCATTCTCTCCATTTTCAGTCCCATGGCCAACAGGTATTCCTTTTTGCCTTTCTCTCAAACAAATTGTCCAGTTTGCAGAGACTGAGGTTGTCTTTTTGTGATATGTAAATGTGTCTGTGTTTGACAGGATATGGTTTGAGTTCTGGATAATAATTTAGGAGTTAACCAGTGTTTGTCACTTGTTTTAAGAATAATTTCATGTTGCAGTCAAGTGAACTTTTCAATACATTAAAGAAACCTGTTGAAAGTCTATTTTATTGTGGCTAGTACAGCAGACTTTACATTAACCAACATCTATGGGATCAGGAGTGCACTGGCTGGTCAAAAGGTCAACATAATCAATGTAAAAGGTAAGTTACTAAATAATAAAAATGTAATGCAGGGGTACACACATCACATTATACTTTATTTACTTAATTAAAAATCACACAACACCAGGTTATAGTCCAACAGGTTTAATTGGAAGCACTAGCTTAACTTTATTTACACCACTTTATTTACAGTAGCCATGTATGTCTTGGTATTATGGATTGCAATCAAGCTGAATCCAAGTCTTTGGAAAATTGACAATTCACCTTTTCTGGGCTTATTGTTTCGTCTAAATCATTTAAGCAATAATGCGACTTTACCTTAAATACAACTCAATGGCAGAGAATCACACCCTCAACTGACTACTTGGATGTCACAGAGATTGTGATGATCTTATGAACTTGTATACACGGAATAGTGTATTATAAGTTTTGCCTGTTTATCCAAAGTGCTGTTTCATCAGGTGCCGGTTAAAACAAAGTTTGTTGTAGTACAAAAAGGAATTAGCTGTCCATTGGGGGTTAAATATTAGTGCATTCCTGCAGTCATCATGACAAATTCCCCGTGCGCACGCACACACGCGCACACACACACACACACACACACACACGCACACACACCCTCCACTGCCCATGGGACCCATCAATTTCCACTGAGTGCGGACATGTGAAATTACTGATCATGTATGGTTATTTATCTCTTGATTTTTAATTTTTTTTTATCTCTTGGTTTTAAAATTTATTTTCACTTTTTCAGAATCTTGGTGAGGTACCGGGACCAGTTGCTAGCCAGTCTTCGTAAGTACTTGTGGTTCTGAAGCAAATTACAGAACAAGCACAAATCTCATTTAAGACCATAAGACATAGGAGTGGAAGTAAGGCCATTCAGCCCATCAAGTCCACTCCGCCATTCAATCATGGCTGATGGGCATTTCAACTCCACTTAACCACATTCTCCCCGTAGCCCTTAAATTCTTGTGACATCAAGAACTTATCGATCTCTGCCTTGAAGACATTTAGCGTCCCAGCCTCCACTGCACTCTGCGGCAATGAATTCCACAGGCCCACCACTCTCTGGCTGAAGAAATGTCTCCACATTTCTGTTCTGAATTTACCCCCTCTAATTCTAAGGCTGTGTCTACGGGTCCTAGTCTCCTTGCCTAACGGAAACAATTTCCTAGTGTCCACCCTTTCCAAGCCATTGTATTATCTTGTAAGTTTCTATTAGATCTCCCCTTAATCTTCTAAACTCCAATGAATACAATCCCAGGATCCTCAGCCGTTCCTCATATGTTAGATCTAACATTCCAGGGATCATCCGTGTGAATCTCTGCTGGACACGCTCCAGTGCTAGTATGTCCTTCCTGAGGTGTGGGGACCAAAACTGGACACAGTACTCCAAATGGGGCCTAACCAGAGCTTTATAAAGTCTCAGTAGCACATCGCTGCTTTTATATTCCAACCCTCTTGAAATAAATGACAACATTGCATTCGCTTTCTTAATCATGGACTCAACCTGCGTGTTTACCTTTAGAGAATCCTCGACTAGCACTCCCAGATCCCTTTGTACTTTGGCTTTACGAATGTTCTCACCATTTAGAAAGTAGTCCATGCTTGTATTCTTTTTTCCAAAGTGCAAAACCTCGCATTTGCTTACATTGAATTCCATCAGCCATTTCCTGGACCACTCTCCCAAACTGTCTAGATCCTTCTGCAGCCTCCCCACTTCCTCAGTACTACCTGCCTGTCCAGTTAAGCACAAGCTTTGGCTTTCCTAAGCACAAGCCTGTATAAACCATGGAAGTTATGCAGAGCCATTTACCCCACAACATCAACTTGGTTTACATGCTGCAATTAAATGACAAGTTTGCAAGCTAAAACATTCAGGTGAAAATATTCACTGTTTCAGCGAATAGTCACAATGTTACTCTTTACAGACACATGAAGCAGATATTTAATGTTTATCAGATTAGAGCACGTTTATAGAAGAAAACATTTCGTTAAGGTTACAGATCAGTAACCTATGGTCAGAACTGGCAGATGTTAAATATTTGTGACCTAGTCTAGATCTCCCACAGAGAGGTTATCTTGAAATGTTTTCTGCATTGCATAGACATGTTGGGAGTAATTTGAACAAGTCAGTCACGAATTATAGAACCCCTACAGTGTGGAAACAAGCTATTAGCCCCAACAAGTCCACACCGACTCTCTGAAGAGTATCCCACCCAGACCCATTCCTCTACCACTCTACATTTCCCCTGACTAATGCACCTAGCCTACATATCCCTGAATACTATGGGTGACTTAGCTTGGTCAATTCACCTAACCTGTACACCTTTGGACTGTGGGAGGAAGCCAGAGCGCCGGAGGAAACCTGTTCAGACACGGGGGGAATGCGCAAACTCCACACAGACAGTTGCCCAAGGCAGGAATCAAACCCAGGTCCCTGGTGCTGTGAGGCAGCAGTGCTAATGTTACATTTGTATACAAAAATCTGAAGTAACATTTATTAAATTCACAGTTAGTCTGAACCATTGCATGTAATGCAAGTTCTAAGATACCATTGATGTAATGATGGAGTATAATTATTCAATAAGTTCAATTCAATATTTAGCTGTGTTCTGATCTGGCTAGGGACCGTTAACATTTAAAACGAAATCTGAACATTTAGCATTAACCAATACACTATAAGCTTTGAAAATGTCAATAAAACACAACATTCACTGTTAATAGTTCCAACTGTTATCAAAGGTTAAACTTGAATTTGTTAGTTCTTGACTTGGATGCTCAGTCCTTTAGTCTGATTTTTTTTCAATGCCTCAAGCTAACCTGCTGACTGCTTGCTACAAGTTCTGAGGAGAACTACTGAATGTTCTTCCACTAGTTTCAAATTTTCCCTTTCTGTTCCCTCTCAAAATTCAAACTGATTAAGCCTCTCTCCCATTCCATAGGGTGAATGAAGATATTTGTTTTAATTTTGCTTATCGTGCGAATGTATTGATCCGTCATTTCCTTCAGCTGTCTTCGCTGCGTGCACATACTAACTACAAGCAGTGACTGATACTTGGAAGGCTCTGCCTGTCTTCACATAGCCTCAACCAGTATCAGTCTGCCCAAATGTCTGGGTTTCTAAATCTCAGCTTCAGTTTTGTTTAATTAGTAATTGGGAGGGTTGGTTTACTTTGTATGTTTCCCTTTACTGTTTCTATTTAATTCTTCTGTCTTCAGTTATCATGCACATTGTTTTAAGCTTATCCACCTGCTGTTTTATAGCTCTATCTCTTCTTGTCTACAGTCAAAGCATTTATTCCTCAAACTAAAAGTTATATTCTAAAACCAGCGAATCATTGGTGAGATATTTACAACAGCCATGGTGCACAGATTAGAAGGGTTCCATGCTTCATCTTAGATTGATGTGAAGCTTGCAGATCCAGACAATTAAATTGATGCCGTATCAATATAGAAACCAACGCAAACCACAGGTGAACAACTTGCCTGTTAAATGTGCTGCGTTGAGGTTGGATGACTAACCTGCTGAAGAGATCCCATCAGTGAGTTTTAATATGCCAATGAGTTGTCTTTGTCTGGTTTTGGCAACAATTTAAAATTCCAAGTACTTGGAAAACCTGACAGCTGAAAGGAATGAGCCCCTGCCAGGTCCATCAGGTCACTTCCATTCTATGATCTCTTTCTCCTCACCGTATATTCTCCTACCCCATGTTCTTCTGTCCACTCTGTGATCTCTAATACCATACCCTTGTGATCTCTCCCAGTGAATCACTCACTGTCATTGCGCCCACTGTGCTGTAAACACCCTATCCATCTCCTAATCTTGCCCTAACACCAAAATCCCTTTCTCTACTTCAGTGCCTTGTGATCCCTTGCTGTATATCCCCTTGTCCTTGAGTTGTTCCACCCCATGGAACAAAAAGACCATTTGACTCATTGTGTCCACCCCAGTCAAAAACGACAACTTAACTATTCGAATTCTATTTTCTAACATGCATATGCCAGGACATTGCAAGTGCATGTCTAAATACTACTTAAATGTTATGAGGGTCTTTGCCTTTACCACCAGAGAGTCTAGATTCTCATCACACTCGTAGTAGAAAAGGTTTTCCTCACACCTCATCTAAGCTTCTTATCTTAAATCTCTGCCACCATGGTCATTAAACCCTCCATAGGGAAAACTGTTTTCCTGTCTACTCTATCTATGCCCCTCATAATTTTGTACATCTCAATCACGTTCCCTATCAATTTCCCCTGCTGTATGGAAAACACCCAAAGTCTATCCAATCTCTAACTGAACTCTCCAGTCCAGGCAACATCATCGCAAAATTCTTCTTCCCCCTCTCCAATGTTATCTCATCCCTTGTATAATGTGGATTCCAGAACTGCACACAATATTCTAGTTGTGACCTAACCAATGGTTGATATAGTTCCAGAATAAGTTCCCAAGTCTTAAATCTATGCCTTGACTAATGAAGTTAAGTATCCAAGTGCTGCCTTAACCACTTTATCCATCTGTCCTGATACCTGAAGGGACAGTTAAACGTGTACACCAAGGTTTCTCTGACCTTTGGTGCTTCACAGGGTCCTACTGTTCATTACGTAAGTCTTGTCCAACTGCATTATGTCACTTTTATCTGGATTGAATTCCATTTGCCACTGAATAGCCCATCTCACCAGCCTGTACATGTCCTTCTGTAATCAAAGGCTAAAAGGTAAAGTCGTTACTGTCTTAACAGGCCATTAGGCTGCTCTCTCATTGGCGAAAGAAGACAAATGGAGGTTTAACTTGAAGGTCACCACATCCCTCATGCAAGGGGAGGGCTTGAGAAAATGGTCCTTCATGGTAACCTCAACTGGTGCAAGAATTGAACCCACTCTGTTGGTGCCACTCTGCATCATCAACCAGCCATCCAGCCTACATTAGCAAGTGTATTGACAACATCGCTGTGGATGATTGCAAAGGTGTGTGCACAGCTAAGGACCCATGGTTCCACCTTCAGAACAGGTGTCAAGGCAGCCCTAACAACAGCAAGGGCCAACCTGACCCCGGCCATCAAATAGGCAAAATGTGCACACTCCCAGAGAATACACAGCAGCGATACGTGGAGCATGTGGAAGGGCATCCAGGCCATCACCAATCGCAGAACAGACCCTACAACAGAGAATGAGGACAAGCTGAGAGGATCATCGGGGTCTCTCTTCCCTCCATTACAGATATTTACACCACACACTGCATCAGAGAGGCTAAGGGCATTGTGGAAGACCCCACACACCCCTCACTCAAACTCTTCTCCCTCCTGCCATTTGGTCTCTCACAGCCGGACTGTGTAATAGTGTCTTCCCCCAAGCCATCAGGCTCCTTGACACCGTATAATTACACTCTCTTTCATTTGCAATTTTCTGATGACTTCTTGAATTGCTGCTAAAACAATGTTTTATTAATGATCATTCATTGTTACATTGTAATTTGTCTGCCACTGTGCGTATTGTTGTGTCTTGTCAGGAATTTCTGTGCTGCTTTGCATGTTTTGCTTTATGCTGCCCTGAGCTCTCATGTAATCTGTGTTCATATAGCACCCTTGGTCCTGGAGGAACGCTGTGTCATTTTTATTGTACCAGCTGGATATGGCAGAAATGACAAATAAAGTTACTCTACTCTACCCTAACTGAGCTAGCCAATCTTATCCCCTTCACTATTTGCCACCTCACTAATTTTTATATCATCTGTGAACATACCAATCAACCCTCCTACATCAACTCTAAATCATTAATATAAACCACAAATAGCAATTATGCTTAAATCTATTTTTAGCAATTTATAATGGTATTTTTAATGAAAAATATGTATGTCGATTCAAGAAAGCTCTTAAAGTAACATCTTAGTGAAATGTAAAACTTATGTTTATACTTATGAATGTTCGAGTTTATGGATAGAATTTTAGGTTAACAAAAGTTAGCTTAAAGTACTGTAACATCTGTTAACCTGTAGGCATTCTCTTTAGACTGTGTATAACTACAGCTCCTGTTATATTCCAGGACAGCTACCGGCAAAATCCGTCCTGCGCGGCCTCCCCCAGCTAAAGCTGGTCCGGCTCGACCTCCTCCACCAAAGATCTCTGCAGCATCAAGCCAACTTCACCACTCTTCATCTGAAGTGGGAATCAGCAGCACTGCGGGGAAAAGCAGCCCACGTGCTCAAAGCAAGATCAGTCCCAAAGGAGCCATGCCTCAGAAAAAACGACCTGCACTTCCACCTCGCCCAGCTCCTGGACACCCACTCTACAATAAATATATGGTAATCAATAAGACAGAGACATTGAAATGTCAACTTTGCAATGTAGTATTATTGAAGTGTAGTATTGAAATGTTTACTTTTCCAAACGTTCTTCCTTTGTTATCTCTTATCATGATGTTTAAGGTACAATTCCATGATGCAGCCTTAAAAGGGGAATATTAAAGACTGACCATAGAGAGCATTGCAGGTTAACCTGATGCTATCTAAAGTCCCTATCTATCCACTGGATCGTGATTCCATTCATAACTGTGATAGAGTTTGTTTTCCCCTTCACTAAGCTGAGGCCCATTGAAACATACCTTCCATCTCCCCGATTGACATTGACCCAAATTAGCGCAAACCCAGAAATAGAAACTGAAAGATCGAGTGCTGATTGAAAAGTTACAAGAATTACAATGGAAAATAATTCAAGCTTTGCATTTGTTATATCTTTAACTGCAGACTTTGCAATGTCCATTTTGCAATGTTTTAGCTTCTCAATGGTAAATTAGAAATAGTCCAGTTTACTGAAGGATCCAACTCTGTGTCTTTTTATACGTTAGTGATTTTAATTGAAATTCTTTGTTCATTCCTGTTCTATCTATGCCATCCTTTGATTAAAAAGCAGTGGTTAGACCTGCATCTCCCTGCAAATGACAGAGATCAGACATCACACTGCAATCCTCTTTTTATATAAAAAAAACCAAGAAATGAAGTTCCAAATTCCTTCCCAGCTGAGATGCTTTCGATGTTGAACTAAATTCATACAGAGTGATAACCTGAAGTCAGGATCCTCTGTATCATGCAAGTGCTGTTAGGGGAACATGCCCAATGATGCTTGTTTGATTTCCTCACTTTGGGGAAAAGGAGAACACAATCAGCCCAACTAAGTTGAGGAACTTTGAATGCAGGATACCCACACTGGACTGTGAGGCTGCTAATCTGGCTTTGCTGAAAGAAGATTTTAGGCTTTACAAAAGTAATTGTTTTGGGTGACATTACAAAAATGATTGTATTGAAAATGGGAATGTGAGTAACACTGGTTGCATTGCTCATTCAATGTTTCCTGAGAATATGAATCCTTTTCTTGAACTGCTGCACTCTGAGGATGTCCAATGATGGACATATAGACAGATAATAAAATTGTGAAACCCTGCGCAACTAAGCAAAATTTCAACTTACCACAATTTTGACTTTGGATGCTAGTGTGAGGCAGGCAATATGATTTAGTCACCCCTTGAGATTTTCATTTCTGTTAATAAAAATCGATGAAGTTGTGGAACAAACAACTGTATCAACATTGTCTGTTCTACACTATCACCCAGTTAACATTGTTTCACTTCTTATCAATACTACAGGTTTTGTAATTCTATCCTAAAATTAATTTCAAGAATTATTGCTGTACGTAACAAAATACAAGTGAGTCAGATGGAAAATGTAGAGTACTTGAAAAAGGTGAATATAACTTCAAAATTCTATCATAAAAAATGATTGGAAATGCATAGCATCTAGAAGACGAAAATTGGTTAGCCTTTCAACCTTAAATTGGTTAACCCAGTCTCTCAAAATAACCAATCAATGTTGGTAAGAAATCAGTCATCAGCTTAAACATAGTCTTACCTTAGCTTTTCAATCACTAACTGAAATGTGCAGTTTGGATTTAACTTGCTTTTACCTGAATCCAGTTTGAATTTAGTGCGTCTGTTTTTATGATATTGGGCTCAGAAACTAATACCTTGGTATTTCAGAGTGAGTTTGTTCAAACAGGAGTTTTCAACATGCTCACAAATCTTCCTTTTCCAAATCAAAAGTTCTCATTGGCCTGTGCAATATACGTTTAGGAATCAGGGTAGAAGCTCCCAGAGCAGCTGAAGAAAGAATATATCTTTTAATCATAAAATTGAGTCACAGAGGTTGGGGGAAGAAATTTACATTTGATATGTATAGCAACATTGGAAACATATTCTGCAAACTTGAATGTATAATTTTCCTGCAAGAAACCACATTGTATTTTTGTAAATTAAGCTGCACATTAATGATATGGCTAAATGATGCAATTTATTGCCTTGTCTGGCACTTTCATTGCTCTAGTTTTACGAAGCTCACCTTGGACTCAGTGACAGCATCCTCACTTCTGAGTACAGAGTTGTGGGTTAAAGCCCTACTCCAGGACTTGAGTACGTTACCCGGCTGACACTTTAGTACTGAAGAGACCGTCGTTGGTGGGGATACCCTCTCTCGGCCAGTTAATAAACCAAGTTCCCATCAACCCCCTCAGGTGGCCAGCAACGTCATCAAAAACTGCTTGGCTGGTCATTAGTCTTGCTGCTGTGTGCAAGTTGGCCACTGTTTGTCAAAAATAATTTCATCACTTGAAGTTATTGGCTTAAGGGGGTATTCTGAAGATGTGGAAGGCAGATATTTGTAAATGAATTGATAGATCAGCAACAATGTAAGTGAATGTCAGAACATGATTGAGGGCCTTAAGTTCCTATGGTTCTCCTCCCTACAAATGTATATTTATTTATTTTTACAATTCTAAACTTTGTATTTATTTTATAAATGTATTTTCAGCTGCCTGTACCTCATGGGATTGCTGAATGTGATGTCAGCTCCACGGTCCCAGGGCAACTGTCATTCCGGGTGAGCTGGACCTCCGTTTGTATTTTGTTTGGTAAAGGTGTATTGCCGGGTGTATGTTGTTATTCTGAATCAGCTGTGAGGGCACAAAGTAAGAATGGCATTTGATGTTCCTACAATGCACACTTGTTTCAAGTAACAAAGGAATTCAATGTTTGTTAGTGATGGGAAGCTATTCAGAATTGCACAGCCTTTTGAGAAAGAGTTTGGAAGTTGGGCTAACTCCAAAAGACCTTTTCTTTATTTGGAAATCCCTAAGGTGAGCTCGCATTGGGACCATTCTAACAATTGTTTGACATTGTTACCATCTGTGGAGTCTGGCAGAGTTCCTAATCCTAAAATGCAATTAGGACATATATGATGATGATATGTAAATTAGGGGATAATTGGATCTGTGTCTATGAATGTGTGGGAACAATTGGTGCTTTATGATGTTTAGTAGAAATAAAATTAGAGAAGGATATGTCTGGATTCTATCGAACCAACCTTTAAACCTCAGATGTTTAACATCTGTTCATATATTTTTGATTTGTGGAAATGCAATAGAAACATGGAACGTGCATTAAAATAGTGGGAAATCATGACAATTGGAACATGACTCAGTAAAATTTAATGATGAAGTTGCATTTGGATGTTTCCTTTCTCTGCTTCAACAGCAAGGTGAAGTGCTGATTCTCAAGCAATGCACTGACCAGTCTTTCCAGTGCCAAAAAGGGCTCGAGACTGGCAAAGTTCCTTCATCCTGTTTGAAGATAATCACTCCCATGGATGAAGAGGAGGTGAAAGGGACTGGCAAGGTCAGTGTGGAGCACATATTTGCGGTTCTAACTAATAGGGACAAAACAGGACAAAAGGGACAGCCATTTGAACTTCTTTGCATTTAAATTCCCTTAGAGAATGAGGCTAAGGAAATAATAATGGGGAAACCAGGAAATGCCAGAGCAGTTCATCAAAGGTATTGCATCAGTCTTCACAGTAGAAGACACTAATAGTGTCCGAAATTGACTAAGTAAACAAGGGGCAAAAGGAGAGGAAATAAATACAATAACTATCACTAGAGAAAAGTATGAGGGAACCAAATCCCCCTGGTCCTGATCAGTTGTATCTGATATTACAGGCAGCAGCTGTAGAGATCGTGGATGCACTGGGAATAATGTTCCAGGAATCTGTAGGTTCTTGAAAAGTGTCATAATGTTGGAATATGGCTTTATTTTAAAATGTAAGGACACAAAGAAAAGGTCAGTTAGCTTAACATCTTTTTATTGGGAAACTTGGAGGAAAATCCGGGATGTAATAGCAAAGCACTGAGGAAGATGTGATATGATCAAGGAGAGTCAGCATGGCTTCATGAAGGGGAAATCATGTCTGACAAATTTACTGGAATTCTTTGAGGAGGTAACAACCAGGGCAGATAATATATTTGGATATTTTTCAGAAGGCATTTTATAAGATACCACACATTAGAATGCTTAATAAGGTAAAACCCATCATGTGGGAGGTAGTCTATTTGCATGGATAGAGGATTGGCTAACTCAGATTTTGGGATAAGGTGGAGGGCATTTTCAGGATGGCAACATGTAACTAATGGTTTACCACAAGTAACGGTGCTGGGACCACAATTTAATTACAACATAGGTGAAAGACTTTGGCTGGGGAAGTACATGGACTGTAGCCAAGCTTGCAGATGACACAAACATAGGTGGGAAGGCAAATGGTGAGGATAACACAGAGTCTGCACAAGGATATAGCTGGTTAAGTGTGTGGGCAGATGAATTTAATGTGGGAAAATGAGGGGTAATGCATTTTGGCAAGAAGAATACAGGAGCTATATGTTTTATAAATGGAGAAAGACTACAGAAAGCCACAAAACAGTGTCTTTGCAAAAGACAATGTAACTCTACCTCTAATATCTAGAATTCTCTCGGTTTTCCAAGCTTTCTGTAAGCTGGATGAATGTAGCTTCTGCATTGCTGTTTGTTTTCATTCCTTCATGGGATGTTAACATCACTGACAAGGTCAGGATTTGGTGCTGACCTGTAATTGCCCTGAGAAGGTGGTGATCAGCTGCCTTCTTGAACTGTTGCAGTCCACATGGTGTAGGTACATCCACAGTGCTGTTAGGGAGGTGGTTCCAAGCTTTCAACCCAGTAACAAGTGAGATTGGTGTGTGACTTAGAAGGGAGCATGCAGAAGGTGACATTCCCATGTAGGGCTTGGAAGGTATTGCTGATAAGTTAACACCATCCGCACCCTCTTCCCCCCCCCGCCACCTTTCAGACCATAACCTCACCTCCCATCACCAAACCATCATCTTCCAGACCATCCACAATCTCATCACCTCGGGGGATCTCCCATCCACAGCCTCCAACCTCATTGTCCCAGAATCCTGCACCTCCCAGTTCTACCTCTTACCCAAAAACCACAACCCTGACTGCCCCAGTTGACCCATCGTCTCTGCCTGGTCCTGCCTCGCAGAACCTATCTCCTCATATCTCAAAACCATCCTGTCCTCCTTGGTCCAGGAACTCCCCAGATACATTTGGGACACCACCCACACCTTCAATCTCCTCCATGACCTTCGTTTCCCCGGCCCCAACGCTTAATCTTCACCATGGACATCCAGTCCCTGTACACCTCCATCCGCCATGACCCGGGCCTCCAAGGCCTCCATTTCTTCTTCTCCTGCTGACCCAACAGTACTCCTCCAATGACACACTCGTTCAATTGGTGGAACTGGTCCTCATTGGCCCCAGCTATATCTGCCTCTTCATAGGGTACATGGAACAGTCCATCTTTTGCAGTTACACTAGCACCATCCCCCAGCTTTTCCTCTGCTACATTGATGACTGTATCAGAGCCACCTCATGCTTGCACTAGGAGGTTGAACAGTTCATCAAGTTCACAAACATCTTCCACCCTGATCTTAAGTTCACCTGGTCCGTCTTTGACACCTCCCTCCCCTTCCTGGACCTCTCTGTCTCCAGTGACCAACTCAACACTGAGTTTCACATCCGGCAGAGATTTTCCTGCACATCTACCCATCTCATCTACTGTATCCATTGCTCTTGATGTGGTCACCTCTATATCAGGGAGACAGGATGCCAACTCACAGGAGAATTTCAAGGAACCTCTCTGGGACACACGCACCCAACAACCCCACCGCCTTGTGGCCGACCACTTCAACTCCCCCTCCTATACCCAAGGACATGTAAGTCCTGGGTCATCTCCACCGCCAATTCAAAGCCACCTGACACCGGAGGAAGAATGCCACATTTTCCTCCTTGGGACCCTTCAATCACACGGCTTCAACATTGACTTCACTCGTTTCCAAATCTCTTCCTCCCCACACCCCATCCCAGATCCAACTCTTGACCTGTCCTACCTGTCCTCCATCTTCCTTCCCACCAATCTGCTCCACCCTCCTCACTGACCAATCACAGTCACCCCCTCCACCTGCATCGACCTATCACCTTCCCAGCTATCTTGCCCCCAGCCCCAACTCCATCCCCCAATTATCTCTCAGTCCCCTTTCCTCTCCACATTCCTGATGAAGGGCTTATGCCCGAAACATAGACTCTCCTGCTCTTCAGATGCTGCCTGACCTGCTGTGCTTTTCCTGTGCTGCACTTTTTAACTCTGATAAATTAATGCAGTTAACCTTCTAGAAGGTACACACGATTTCCACTGGTGTTCAGTTGGGTTCCAATCAAACCGATTGCTTGGTCCTGGACAAGGTTTAGGGGATAAACCCTGCCATGGGCGGCACGGTGCCACAGTGGTTAGCACTGCTGCCTCACAGCACCTGAGACATGGGTTCAGTTCCTGCCTCAGGCGACTGACTGTGTGGAGTTTGCACGTTCTCCCCGTGTCTGCATGGGTTTCCTCCGGGTGCTCCGGTTTCCTCCCACAATCCAAAAAATGTGCAGGTTAGGTGAATTGGCCATGGCAAATTGCCCGTAGTGTTAGATGCAGGGGTAAATGTAGGGGAATGGGTCTGGGTGGTTTGCGCTTCGGCGGGTTGGTGTGGACATGTTGGGCCGAAGGGCCTGTTTCCACACTGTAAGTAATCTAATCTAATCTAATCTAATCATTTTTAGACCTGTCCTGAAAGTAGTTTATTGTGTCCTGCTCTATGTGTATCAGGTTTATTTATCGGGTGGTGCCCTGCACTATTTGTGTCTGACTATTCAACTAACTTTCCAAATTGAAACAAAGATTCATTGCCACAACATCCATTCAGCAGACTTCCAAGACATACCAGTTATACTAAACTTGAAAAAGGAAGGAGTAATAACAACATGATTTGGCTAAGTTGCTTAAGGATCAGAAGACAGAGTTGTGGTGAATGGATTTTTTGAAACTGGAGCGATGTGCATGATGGCATTCCCCTGGGTTCACCATTAGGGGCTCTGCAGTTCTTGGTGTACATTGATTACTTTGACTCCGAGGTAGAGGATAGAACTCCAAAATGTGTGGATGACATTAAAAAGTGAGCAAGTTACCAATACACGTCAGGAGGACAGAGGCTGGTGAAATAGTTATGCCTTTACAGATGAAATGTTAAGTCATTCATTTTGACTGAGGAGGCAACACTAACTCGTGGGTATAACTTAAAGGGGATGCAAGAACGAAAAGTCTTCAGAGTGTTTGCACAAAAGTCCATGAAGGAGAGGTTAACAAACTAGATGGGAGCCTGCACTTTCTAAATTAAGGCATAGAGTAGAAAAGCCAGGATGTTTTGCTGAAAATATATCTCTAAACATCAGTAGCTTGGCCTCAGCTTGTATCTTGTGTCCTTAAAGAAAGGCAACCTGCTATTTGCACTCAATTCTGTACACCACACTTTCGGAAGAATGTGAAGGTTTTGATGGGTGTATGAAAGAGACTTTATTAGGATGAGAAATTGCAATGACATGGGTAGACTGGAGCAACTGATGTTATTTCCCCCAGAGCAGAAAAGACGAGATTTGATAAAGATGTAAAGCATAAAAGGTTTTGATACTGTTTTCATTGGCTGAAGGAATGTTAATGAGAGTGCATGAAAGAACGTGATTAGCAAAAGAACCAGAGATGACATGAAAAGAAAATTTCAGACTGCCAGTGGTTAGGATTTGGAGTGCACAGCGTGACAGCGTACTGGATACAAATCCAATTGGAGCATTCATAAAAGGAATTGGATAGGATAACAGAAAGAATTGCAGGATATGGAAAAAAGTAAGGGAGTGGGCCTGATTCACTGGATTGCTCTTCAAAAGTGTGAACGCAGATTTAATGGTCTGAATTTCCATTTTGTGTGTTCTGTTTTCTTAGAAACTCTTCTCTTCTGAACAGCAGCTTGGAGAAAACCGTGCTCCCCATGCTATAGTGCTGCATGACTTCACAGCAGGTAAGAGATTCTTTAGTTCTGGGGAAAGGAAAATTCTGCGCCTTCATTAAAATATTTTAGCTAATTTTCATGTACTATGCAATATTACAGCTTTTATTATCTTGACCTTGTTAATCTGCTAAATACCTAGGGTGGCATTTATTTTTATTTTGCTAAATGGTCTTATATAGTTGTAAAGTTGACGTGATTTTATGCAAAGAGAATAAATTCTAGAAATTGCTATAATAACACAATAATTGAGGTACAGGGAAAGACCCTTCCATTACTCAGCTGAATAAGAACCTGCACTCATAACATTGTACTGTATTCATACTACCTTCGAGGAGAAAGTGAGGACTACAGATGCTGGAGATCAGAGCTGAAAATGTGTTGCTGGAAAAGCGCAGCAGGTCAGGCAGCATCCAAGGAGCAGGAGAATCGATGTTTCGGGCATCAGCTTCCTGAAGAAGGGCTGATGCCCGAAACGTCGATTCTCCTGTTCCTTGGATGCTGCCTGGCCTGCTGCACTTTTCCAGCAACACATTTTCAGCTGTATTCATACTATGAATGTGTCAGACAAGGAACAGAAAGGAACTGCTTTTGGGGAGTGAAAACCATCAGTTTTCAGCTCAGAACATTCTTGGAGTATTATGCGTATTTTGTAGCCTGCTTAAAAGAGGACTGTAGATGAGATCTGTTACCTAACTTTGTTTTTCTGGTGTTAATCCTTCTGGTTTACAGCACACATTAACAGTTAGTAAAAGCCACAGTGAACACCTGATAAACTTTTCTCTTTTTTTGTGTGAGCGTGCTGGATTGTCCACCGCTCCTGAGCCACAGTGGTTTCCATGGGCTAGCAATAATGTGAACCATCTACTCCTGGCCCTGTACCCATGCACCTCTTTAAGTACCTCCTCTTGTTTCCTGCTTCATTGGAATACAATACTTGGGTTCTGTTTTACTCAAGGGATTGTATTGATTTGAGGAATTAACCAGTAGATATATTAAAAATAATCTGTACACTGCTACATTCATGTTGACATATCCAAACTTTGGTCTTAATTTAAACTGGACCTTGACCTTTGAATGTAAAATAAACTAAATGCACCTATAAAATTTATGTTCAAAAATGAAGTAAGTGTGTAATGAGTGCGTACTGTCAATTAATCTTTATAGAAGGGGTTGCCAATCTTTTTCTTAATAAGAGCTACTTCTGATTGATAAAAATTATCACAAGCGACAGATTCAACAGACATAGACATATTTTTCTTTCACACTTGTAAACAAACAATGGTTCTGCCACTCTTTTGGAAATAGTACAACTTGTGCCTTTTCATTCTCTGCGTTCATGATGTCAATGAGGGTAGATTATTTTTCCTGCCACAGTTTAGCTAACTATGAAGCAAACTTGCAGCATGACTTCAGCAGCAAAGCAGGAAGGGATGGAGCTGATAAACTAGTGGTTTTTCCAGCTCGGTTTGTTTCATCTGGTTTGTCACCTTCACCATCTCCCAGAGTCTTGGGACTGCCATCACCTCTTAGTTGTATCTGAGCTTCCTGCCCCTGGGTAGCTCAATGCCTGGTACTTGCACATTGGCCACTTTCCAGGCTGTCCAAAGCAGCTGTCCAGATCTGGTTCCCATGGTGATCTTTCTCCAACCTCTGGTAGTGATGGTGGTTCCATCTTGCTGCCTCCTGGCCAGATTCTTTCTTGACCAGTTCCTCCTCTTGGTGCCCTCATTGCTGCCACTGCCAGTGGGTGGTGACCACCTTCCATTGGCAGCGTGATTCTGACAAATTAGTCACTAGCTTCTGGTGTGAAAGTAATCAAATGACTTGAAACATGTAATCTATTGATTATTTTCCAAAGCTTAATGCAAGCTACCAGTCATTCTTGATTGATGTATTGGCTACCCTTGCTTAAGAGACTGACTGTGTTTCACATGTACCGGAGATGGGCACAGGCTGAAACAATAATCAGGCCTGTTTGTTTTCTCAGATCAGAATGACGAATTGAATCTAAAGTCAGGAGATACCGTGTTCTTGATGGAAAAACTGGACAAAGATTGGTACAGTGGGAAATGCAAGGGACATACTGGGATTTTTCCTGCAAACTTTGTCAAAGTTATTGTAAGTTGTTGGTTAACATTTACTTTGATTACAAATGTTAATCTTGATTTTTGATAAATCTGCTTCTTTGATTTCTCTTCCTTAGTTTTCAGCTTCTTTCCTCGCATCTCTTTTTCTGAAGCTGATAAGTCATACTGAAGTACAATCCCATGGGAAAAAATGATTGTCTATATCCTGAGTAACCTTCCAAGTGCAGACAGTAAACCAAGGGCAAGTGATTTGTGTGCATGAGGGGAGTAATCCTCTGAAGTAAACACTGGGTTTCCCCAGGATCTGAGGCTGGCATGGCAACCAATTCAGGCAATATGGTTGACTCTTAGCTACCCACTTGCGGGAGTCTGAAGAAAGGAAGGAAACAAGATCTGACCACCCAGCATCGACCTAAGCACCAGCAATGAAAATGGCACATCTAACTTTGTCGACCCTGCAAAGTCCTCCTTGCTGTCATCTATGGGTTTGTACTAAATTCAGGAGAGTTGTCCCACAGGTTAGTCAAGGAATCATCCCTATAATGTCCTGGACACATCCCTGGAGATGTCTTGTACCGCTGGAAGTGGTTTACCACAAGAAGTGGTGACACTGTGATAGACAGTCAAAAGGTAGTTGCTCTGGGAGTCATCAACATTGATTCCAGACCCCATGAAGTCTTATGGTTCAGGTCAAAAATGGGCAAGGAAAACTTCCTGCTGAAGACCACTTTCTTCCATGTCAAACGCCACTTGGAGGAAGTACTTTGAGTACAAAGTGTATTCTAGGTGGAAGCATTCAATGTCCATCGTTAATAGTGTCTCAGGAGCACCATCACTGAAAAAGCTAGCTAAATCCGAAAGGACATAGCTGCTAGATAGGTTCAATGGCACATAGTGAGGGAATAAGGGGAAAATGTACTTGACCTCAACAGTCTACCTGTCGGTGATGTAACTGTCCATGACAGTATATAAGGAGTGACCAAGTTTCCATTGTTAATGTGTGTGTCTTGAGTTTTTTTTTGGAAGTGCAGGTAATCTGTCTGATTTGCCTTTGATAGGTTGACCTTCAGAAGAGTGAGTCTCAGGAGAGCAGTGGGAAGAAGGCTACATGTACCTCAACTTCACTTCTCAGGTAAACCTAACCGTTGTAAGAACCCTGAAACACTGATTCGTTATTCAGTCTCTTAAGTGAACCTTGATCATGAGTTCCCCTCTAAATTGAATGCTTTTCTTATTTTACTACGATGAAAATATTTTATTTATTGCTGTTTTATTTTCCATCCAACCAAGTGCAATCTATTACATTCATATCAATTAGTTGTGTTATTTGTCTTGAATGGAATTGTGTTTTAGATCACTTAATTCAATTTTCAACTAGTTTTGTAAAGAGCACTATTGTTATTCTCCCTGTAGTGTGAGACTAACTCTGGGATTAGGTTTAGTGCTGCCAAGGCTAGTGGGAATGATATACGTTGATATGGATTGCGTGAATATAGATAGTATCACTATTGAGCCATTCAACCAGAATGTTTAATTATCACATTACTGAACTTATGTATGGCTTAATTAATCTCTGTCATGCTTAAATCTGTGTAATCTTACACCAAGTCATTACTTTTCTGAGCTCAGATTGAACCAAAACTTGTTTAAACTAATGATTATCTTTAACTACAATCCCAGAATACATGATCAGAGAGGAAATCCATTGTGTAGTTTGCACTGAGTGCTCCAGTTGGTTGCTCCATTTCCAGCCTTTAGTTTGTGCTGTTAACTGACCTGGGCCAGGAAGGAGATAAACAAGCCGAATTGTGCTGGTACCCCAGTATTATCCAGTGACCATTTCTAGTGAGGATAATTCTGTGAACTCAAATGTGATATCGCTGAAATTAAATGATTTTCTAAACTCAACATTAAAGAATAGCTGGTTTCACAACTGGCCCACTGGAGAAAGCAAAATCAAAATCTTGTTTGCCATAATGATAAGTTTCATATGGAAAAAGGGTGCTGAAGCCCAACATGTATTTGTGTCCATTTCAGTGGAATTTGGAGTGTGAAGCCTCATGAATATGGGCAGAAATCACTTTTTTTTCAATCTTCTAATGCACAGTGTATGTTTCTAGGAATTTCTTTACCATCTTCTTATATGGCACAATGGATGTAATTTAACCATTTAGTCAAGATCTAATCCAGCCATTGTTAAACATTTATGGTACAGGTAGACAATCCTTTATCCAAAGTTCCAAAATCTGAAAAGCTTCGCAATCCGATGTGTTTTCATGGAATGTGGAGTGTCAATCCTGCCGCATAACCAGGTTTATATGGTGGTTGAAGACCACACCCACTCAACCCACGTGGCGGTGTGGCCCAACACTGGCAGGTGTCAATTGTGTATCTTTTTCACTGTGTTTAATGGTTTAATTTCACTGTGAAAACGCCATAAAGAGCTGCAGGTACAGCTATGCCTAACAATAATAAAAAGAAAAGGAAGCATCTGACGTTATCAGTAATGCAGAAAGTGGAGTTATTACAGAAGCTCGATCGTGGTGTGTCTGTGCAGCATCTTACTGAAGAATATCGTGTCGGAACTACCACTGCCTATGATTTGAAGAAACAGAAAGGCGAGTTACTGAAGTTTTATGGTGTCAGTGATGACCGTAATCTAATGAAAAATAGGAAAACACTGCATAGGGCAAAAAAATGAAGATCTTAACCATGTGTTGATGGAGTGGATTCAACAACAAAAAAGAGAACGTGTGCCACTGACTGGTTTGATGGTCATGAAGCAAGCTCGAAGATATCATTAAGAACTGGACATTGAAGGCAAATCTCAATACTCAGAAGGTTGGCTGCAGAAATTTCAGAAGCGTAATGGTGTGAAATACCTGAAAATCAGTGGTGGAGTCTTCTGCTGACCATGAAGCAGCTGAAAATTATATTGATGAATTTACCAAGATAATATCTGAACAAAGCCTTAGTCCTGAACAAATTTACAAAGCTGATGAAACAGCTCTCTACTGGCACTATGTCCCGGGAAAAACATTAGCAACGGCTGATGAGAGAGCACCAACAGGTTTTAAGGATACTAAGGACAGGTTAACTATTCTTGGGTGTTCCAATACTGCAGGCACACACACAAGGTGAAATTGGCAGTGATTGGGAAAAGCAAACATTGAGATGTCTGAAAGGTGAACATTTACCTGTGCGTTATTATACAAACAGGAAAGCATGGGTAACCTGAGGAAATATGTTTTGCCTAGTTCAGTAAACACTTTGTACCAGCGGCACAAGCTCATTGCAGGCAAGCTGGACTGGAAGAAAACTGTAAAATGTTATTGTTCCTGGACAACTGCTCCGCACATCCCCCTGCCGAACTTCTTGTGTAGTAATAATGTTTTTGGCATATACTTGCCCCCTAATGTGACATCTGTATTGCAGCCTTGTGACCAAGGAATTTTGCACTCCGTGAAGGGCAAGTATAAAGACTAATTTTTAAACTGTATGCTAGCTACAGTCAACAGAGGGGTAGGAATCCAAGGCTTCCTGAAAGAGTTTAGTGTTAGGGATGCCACTTAGGCAGTTGCTAATGCTTGGATGTTGATAAATCGGCATTAATAATGCTTGGCACAGATTCTGGCCTTCAACGGTGTTTGATGTAAATGAACATGTAGATGAAGACTTTGAAGGATTTTGTGTCACTGAAGAGAAAAAGAGCAAACCTTGTAAGTTATGCACAAAGTTTATCGGACTAAAGTGTAAGTAAATTACAGGAAGCTGACATGGAAGAAATGCTGAACATTGGCAATGATGTACCTGTCGTGCATCCCTTGAGCAATGGGAAGATTGCTGAAGTGGTTTTAAATACAGCTAACTGTGAGGATAGCAGTGATGATGATGATGATGATGATGACGATGATGACTACTGCCACTACTTCAACTTCTTAGGGGACACTGTTGGAGAAAGTCTCCATAGATGGTATGGTGAAAATGTGATCAGTTAATTGCTGGCCGTGAACATCATTCATTTATCAATGAGCAAGAGATTATGGCAATTTACTCCATTAAAGAGAGCTGGCTTAGACAGAAACCAATATTAATGAGACAGATGACACTTGAAGAAGCCGCCTGCCATACTGCTGAAGCTGTGTATGTTTAAGGTTTACCGAATGTTTTTCTTGGAATGTTTTTTCTGGAAATAAAATGTCCTTGAGTATTTATGGTCCATGTATTTTATTTATCAGTATATTACTCTAAATAAGCTATGGCAATATTTCAAGTCTTTATTTATCCCACTTATTGTGAGAGTTTGCTGCGGTATTGATGTTTGATTATGGGGTGCTGCCTGGGACCCTACAGGGGATACTACATCTGTTCCAAAATCAGAAAAATTCTGAATTCCGAAAAACAGCTGGCCCCAACGATTTCAGATAAAGGATTGTCTCCCTGTACTATATTCAGGATTGCCAGGCAGTGATAAATGTGGATGTAATGATTTAGAGAGAAAGGGGAGGTGATACATTGTTTGTGAAGGGAGTTTGTGCTGGTTTTGTTTGTTGTATTTCTTTTAATTTTGTTATTTGTTTACTTAATGAGAATGCTTTCTGCTGTGAATTCTGTCATTGCAACAGTTTTCTTGTGTCTGAGAAATTTGGGCACAGTGTTTCCCTGTGCTGCAGTGAAAACTGCAGCTTTTTGATCCATACCAGGTTATCAACATTATTTGTTTTTCCAAGTGCTCCTATTATGGTCTCTCAAGGGCAACGTTTTGATTTTATGGGTCACTGTTTTGTTTTTAGGTGCTACCTTTACATTCTTTCGAACTCTTCATTAGGCGAACTAAGTCACATTATCGGTAGGGTATTTGTGATGACATTTGGATTCTCAGAAGCAGACTTTGAAAGAATTCATTAATATCCACCATGATTATAAATCTTCCATTAAATATAAGACCATAACACACAAAGAAAACTTAAAAATCCTGAATACTATAGTATTTAAATTGGCAGAAGTTTGATTCAATTTTGATTTAATTCAGTTTTCACACCTACTGAGATACAATGAAAAGTATTGTGTTGCATGCTAAGCAGACAAATTATCCCTTATATAAGTACATTAACGTGATGGAACAGAATGCAGAACATAATGTTAGAGCTACAGAGAAGGTGCAGAGAAAGATCAACCCTAATATGTGAGAGGTCTGTTTAAAAGTCTGATAGCAGTGTGGAAGACGCTAATACGTATTCAAATTTTTGCATCCTCTGCCCAATGAAGGAGGGTGGAAGAGCATATTACTGTGATGGGAGGGATCTTTGGTCGTGTTGACTGCTTTCCCGAGGCTGCAAGAAGTGTAGGCAGAGTCAATGGATGGAAGTGATGGCTGTGTTCACAACTCTCTCATTTCTTATGGTCTTTGGCAGAGCAGTTGTGTTACCAAGTTGCCATGATGCATCCAGATTGGATGCTTTCTGTGGTGCATCTAAAAAATTGGTAAGAGTTGTTATGGATATGCCAAAGTTAACATCCATAAGTTAGCAGCAAAAGCAGTTTTTTTTTCAATAACTACTTCATTAAGAAGCACCTTAATTTGCAAGGGATTCATTATTGAGTACTTCCAAAGTTTCCTGGCTCCCAGTATTCCTCTGTTGATGGGCTCCCCATCAGAACCTCTCTTCATTTTCACAATGTCCACTGTACTGCCACTACCTTCTCCCTCCCCACTCTGCAGCTACTGCAGACTCTGTCCCCCATCCCCACAAGGAGTTGCTTGCCCAGATGTTCATTCAGATCAGTGGACATGATGGGGTCATGGGACTTGACATGACTTAAAATACAGGCAGCAGAATTTTAGATGATTTCAAGTTTCCGCAAATAACAGGACAAACAAGAGACTTTGGACCACAGCAGCCGACAATAAGCGGAGAGTAGGGAGACAGTGGTGTAGTTGTCCTGCATGGTTTAATCTGACTTGAAGCTAAATTCCAACAGGGGCATCGTGGCATTATTGGCTACTTCTTTAAGGTCAAAGCTTATTCTGGGAATGTTGCTCTAAAGTCCAGTAGGGAAGATAATCATTAGTGCCAAGAATGTACAGCCTTCCTGATGTCCACCTCTTGCATCACAATGTCAGTGGATTCTCAACATCAAATTTGAATATACGCCATGGTCGGGTATAGATACTTACTGACCTATCACTTCTTGTACAGGGGGCCTCGATGTGTAGCTCGGTTTGACTATGAGGGAGACCAGGCTGATGAGCTCACTTTCTTTGAAGGGGATGTCATTGCACTGAAGGAGTACGTGAATGAAGAGTGGGCTCGAGGAGAACTTAAAGGCCGCTCTGGAACTTTCCCTTTAAATTTTGTTGAGATTATTGAGGATCTACCAATTCCTGAGCAGCAGGCTGCACAGAGTTCACCTCTGTCTCCAGGTGAATGAATTGTTCTTTTGAATGAGCAAGAAATATGAAGTGTCATATATCTTCAGTTTTCTTCCCTCAAAATCTAAAACAAGGGCCAATAAGATTTTAACACAGTTAACAACAAAAGCTTCAAAATTCAAATGATCTGCACTGTCTCCTTTCTAGATTCACTCCTTCACTGGTCTAAAATGACATGTAATGAGAGTGTTGATATAGCCAATAGGTTATTGACTGTATCTGCTTTAGTACTAGAAACAATTCAATATCCTTTTTTTTTAATGTCAAAGCCTTGAAACTCCTTTAGAAGCCGCAGTCAGGGTTTATGTCAATGACTCCTCAAGTTCTCACCTTCCTTTCCTCAGAGTATTCTCTCCTGGGCCTTAGAAAGGGCACATCAGCACTTGCACACAGGCACAGTTCAAGCAGATCTAAGTCCTGTCTGGCACGGAGCCTACTCTCTCTCTCTCTCTCTCTCTCTCTCTCCCTCAGACACACTCACACGTCACACTCATTGTCTGGCACTTTTGAAGTCCACTTCACTGACTCTCCCCGAACATTGGTCAATGTGAATTGGAACTTGTGCAACAGGCAGGCAGAACCAAATGTAACTGATGTTTGAGAACAGTCAAATCTAGCAAACCCTGAGAACGTACTGTTCCTTAAGTTTTATCATTTTCATAATACTGGCTTGCAGCTTAAATTGCACAAAACAACAACAAAAATCCATCACAATGTGTCTTTTTATCCTATCTTGAAATGTAACGAGTGTTTATGACAGTCATGTTTCATGGTAGTCTTATGCAGTTTGGTATCTCGAGTTGGGAACATAATTTTTTTAAAGAACCAAATGTATTGAATCTTTCTTCAGGTTCTGACACATTAGAAAGTGGCAAAGCAGTGGAGATCTCGTTACATGGTCAGGTAGGAGTACTTTTACAATCAAATGTTGTCACCTTGCATATAATTATGAACAAGGACATATAAGTATCAAAGTCATCCCTTCTATCCCTCAGAGTGAAACTTCATTTTATTCTGTGCCTTAGTCTTTCATGAAATATATTACATGTTGACAAATATTAAAATGCAGAGTTGATAAAGTCTGGTGCTGAAGTCCTGAAGATGGGTGCTTCCCAAAACATCAACTCTTTTGCTCCTCAGATGCTGTCTGACCTGCTGTGCTTTTTCCAGCATCACACTTTATCAACTCCAGCATCTACAGTCCTCACTTTCTCCCAGTATTAAAAAGCCTGCAACTTATTGCTTTTCTGGTGTGAGAAGTGCTGATACTCCTGTTCAAGGAAGTAAGGCAAAATGTGAGATGAGTCTGTACCAATCTTGTCTCTCCTGAAGCAGCTGCTAACAGATCAACATTGTAAACTGCTAAAAAGCACACTGACCTGTGATGAAAGGACTGGTTTAATTTCCTCATTCGCCAAAGATCCATAGACCTTACAAACTGAAGACCACTTCCATCTTGAAGACAAGGGCAGCAGCTATACGTTAAGACCACCAACAGCAGGTTCCCCTCCTAGGCACTCACCATCCCGGTTTGGAAATATATCGCCATTCTTTTACTGTCACAGGTCAAAATTCTGAAACTCCCCCCTTAACAGTATAGGGCAGTGAGGGACTGGCAATAAATGCTGGACAGCCAGTGATGCCCACATCCCAAGAGAAGAATTTGAAAAGATTTGAATATTAAAACTTGTGTTGACAAGTTTTAATAAATGAGTGGACATGTAGTTGCCAGGTTCTTGAGGTCTTTTAGCCATGGAGTGTTCTTTGCTCTATCTGTATTAAATAAAATTATTTTTCAATGCATTGCTCACATCTGACATTTACCACAATCGTTTTTTAACTAGTTAAATGTTTGCATTGTTTCTCCTGTTGCTGAAACAATCTAACTGGTTTTCTTTGAACTCCTAGGTCAAACACTCGAATTCTCAATGGTGTGAAGCACTTTATGATTTCAGTGCAGAAGCTCCTGACGACTTGCCGTTTAAACGTGGGGATCGGATCCTCATCACAGAACATTTAGACTCTGAATGGTGCAGAGGGAAACTGAATGGGTGTGAAGGGACATTCCCAACTGTGTTTGTGCAAATCTGCTCAGGTACCACCATTGCAAAGACTGAAATCTACACCACAGTAATTGTAGAAAATATCTTTTTGTTCCTTGAATTTGAAAGCTTATCTTTACTAAAATGAAAACGCAATTCTTCAAACCTAATACAAAAATGCCTTCCTTATATGAAGAGAAGCTGGGAGCTGAACAATAGCAGAGAGGCTTAGGGGCCCATGTACCTGAAAGCTAGTGAACAGAACAAAACAAATTAAAAGGCTTGTGAAATGTTAGGTTTAACATCAAGG
This sequence comes from Chiloscyllium punctatum, assembly GCF_047496795.1. NCBI lineage: Eukaryota > Metazoa > Chordata > Chondrichthyes > Orectolobiformes > Hemiscylliidae > Chiloscyllium > Chiloscyllium punctatum. Next base: position 6,529,107 of record NC_092739.1, read on the forward strand.
AGCTAGAATTCAAAGGTGTAACGTGTTTATTGAAATTGGAAAAATCAGCCAGTGTATGCATGAGAATCGAATAAAAGGTCCTTGATGTGACATTTTATTTATTCGTGAGATGTTATCTACTTGATGATGAAATGGAGACGTTGGGAAGGATGTAGGAACAACAAGGGAAGTGTTGAAGACAGTGGGAAGACTTGTTGCCGGCCTGATCCACATACCTGGTGTGAATGGCAAACAGAGAGGCTAGGGGACCCATTATCACCCCTCCCCATCTCTGTCATGGTTATCCTTGGAAAGCAAAAATAGGAGGAAAAATGGTTGGAAGCAAAATGAGAAAGTTTTATGCTTGAAAATTTAGAAAGGAAAGGATTGATTTTATTCTTCAACAGTTAGTTGTAATTTTGTAATCTGTAATAGTTAAGCAAGGCCTTAAGACATACACTGACCATTAGTGAGCAGATTAAGATGGTGGTGTCACATCTTGTGGGCTTTTTGTTTGTAGCTGCATTTGAGTGAAATTTACCAAATGCCTCCAGATTAATATAAAGTAAGTGGTGAAGATTCATTTCCATAGTGTACTTTATCATAGGACAAGCATAACAGTATTTTAAAATGAAATGGCTATGAGTTTGAAGCCATAGCATTTTATATTTAAGTTGGCTTGGCTGCTGACTTAGAATACTATAAAGAGAAGTAGTCACTTTTCAAAGTGTGTAACAAGTAAACTTTGGATTTAGATTCTGTCATTAGTTTTGTCATTATTGTGACTCTTGATTTGTCCTTTTTACATTAATAGCATGTAGCATGCTGCACTGTAAATGTATATTGTGTTACCTGAGAGATATCCAGTGCGTTAAAGTTATGCACTGATCTTTATGCATACACTGTATAATGTTTATGTTGAAACAACTTGTACTCTCTATTTTTAGTTTGAGATCCCAGCAATGATGGTCAAGTTACAGAAAAACAAATAGTTCCTTTAACTAAAATATATGCATCGGTTCTTGAACATTTCGGACATTGCAAAGGAAACATAGTCTTTAGAAATTGTGCACAAAATACAACTGTCTCCTCAATGTTGGCTCCAGTTCACAGTTGGGAGAAAGTGAGGACTGCAGATGCTGGAGATCAGTGCTGAAAAATGTTTTGCTGGAAAAGCGCAGCAGGTCAGGCAGCATCCAAGGAGCAGGAGAATCGACGTTTCGGGCATAAGCCCTTCTTCAGGCATTTTCTTGAAGAAGGGCTTATGCCCGAAACATCGATTCTCCTGCTCCTTGGATGCTGCCTGACCTGCTGCACTTTTCCAGCAACACATTTTTCAGCTCCAGTTCACAGTTTAAAGTTATCTAGTCACATTGTAGCCAGGCAAAATTATCAATTGAATTTCTTAAGATCAATGATAAAGATTTCCTTGTAGATTAAGTGTGCCTTTTAGTTTACAACCTGTTGGACCTTGCATTTGGTGTGCAATTGATAGTTTATTGCTGATATCATGTACAATCTCCCATTGGAGTGACAATAATTAATTTGAATTTATTCATTTGGTCACTAGGCAATAGCCTAGGTGGTACTGTCACTAGAATATTAATCTAGACACCCTAGTAATGTTCCAGGGATATGTCCTACAAGATCGATTTGAATTCAACCTGGAATTAAGAGTCTAATGATGATCACGAAACTGTTAGCAATTGTCAGACAAACCTATCTAGTTCACTGTAAACTGTCAGGAAGGAATATGCCATCCCTACCTGGTTTGGCCCACACATGACTCTAGACCCACAACAATGTGGCTGACTCTTAACCGGCCCTGTGAGCAGTTAGGGATGGGCAATAAATGTTGCCCTAGCCAAAAATGCCCACATCCCCTGAATAATAATAGAACAAGATGGGTAAGATTTTAATAAGAGGAAATTTAGGGAGGAACCAACTTTTAGACAATATGCAAGATTGAAACTGGTTTCAGGTAACACTTTGAACTAGTTGTTTAAAACTAAAGTATGCTTGTATTTTCAGAGATTATCTTGGACTATATTTCATTATTGTTGCTTTGACAACCTTTAGTTATGTTTTCCACCAATGACTAAAAGTAAGTGACACATTTAACTCACCATGTCCTACTACATACTGTGTGCAGAATCAGGTCCATATAAGTCACTGGGTTCTAAGGGGAACGGGTTTTTAGATAACTGGCTGAGTTGAATCCAGATGGACTATAAATCATGTTTCAGCGTAAATTGTGCAATTTCATTTCGCCAAGAGCTGGTGAACTCCAGGAAACCGAGGACCAACATAGTAGACAGCTGTGATTGAGGAGTGACTAACAACAATTTATCTAAATAGTTGTATACAGTGGATTATATGTTGATTTGCATTTTTGTAACCAAGTTGTACCTTCAATATTTTATACAAAACTATTTTTGTTTCAGACAAAACAAACCCCTTAAAACAACAGCCCTCGGGGAATAAAAGAGAAAAAGCCAAGGCACTCTATGACTTTAGTGGGGAGAATACAGATGAGCTTGATTTAAAGGTATGAAATGTGATATCAAATCTACTTAATTCTTTATTGAGATTGTACAAACTTTCTTGAAAACCTATTTTTAAACACTTGATGTTTTTGATTTTGAATTCTGATGGGGGTCAGTGCATCAATCTCTTAATAATGAAAGTTGAGCATCATCAGTCCAAATGAACAATTGTGATATTCTGTACAGACACAGAAAAAACAGGGGGTTATCATGGCATATGGATAATGGAGTGAAACCCATCTGAGAAAGTCATTCTTCTGTCGTGCATAGAGCAGTTTGTGGATTTGCCTTGGATGTAGTTTTCATTGTGTGTATGACATTGTTGCTCGTACTGAACAGATTATTTTTGACAGTTTGAGGGGTAATATTTTGACCTCTGGTATAATCCAGGCTGCAGGACACACTGTGCAAAATTCGATGATTCTGTTTGTTAGCTTTCCAACATCCTTCTATCTCAGTCCATCACAACTCTGCCCTGCCTGTAACCCAATGTCACGATAGAGAAACTGCCCTTTCTATTCTTTACTTGTATATCACGGTTATATCTGATGAGTAATTGATTGCACTTGGACTGGATGATCAGAACACTAAATTCTAACTCTTGTTTTGTCTGTCAGAATTGACAGCTTTTCAGCTTCTCAGAACAGTTCAAACATGCCTAGCTACCTCTGACATGCGTATATATTCAGACTTGTTCTTTTAATTTCAGATTTCCAACATTTGTTTGTGTCATTGAAATTGACTCTTTCCTTCTTCATAAATGCTGCCTGATCTGAATAATTACTGCACTTTTATCTTTTATTACAGATTACCATAATCGACACTATTTTTGTCTTTGCACTCAATTACTTGTCATTGTTTCATAAAGAGCAAAAAAGTTCACAAGAAATGAAAGTCACTTAACCTCTTTCTAGTGGGATATTTCTCAACATTTTCCCCTTATGTCCAACGTGCGTATTGATTTCAGTCATCAAACCCTCCATTCAATGTGACCAGATGCACTATAAAAAATGTCAGAAAGTTGATCTTGAAGATGAGATGTATCAGAGAACTAGATGTAAGAGAAGATTGTGACTGGAGGAGATCATGGAGTTAGGGTGGGATATGGCCATTATGAATGTGGTTTTAAAAAAAAACACCATCTTCAATTCATTGCAATAGGAAGTTGATGTAGGTCAATAAGACATGAGTAATGGACATATGCTTGACCAACAAAGGACTCCATGTTATTGGGAGTGGGCAAGAATGTGGACTACACTCAGATCAATCATTATCTTACTGAAAGGTGGAATAAGGCTCAATGGGACCAAATGACCTATTCCCCCTTCTGATTCACAACTCCAAAAAGGACAGGATACAGGCTGCTGAATACCCTCAATCTGGTGAATCAAAACTGGTCATCTGTGAGGCACTGTGAGCCATCTGCAGAAGTAGAATTGTATTTGATCATAATATGTAATCTCATTGCCTGACATCCCCTCCACTCTGCCATTATCATGAAGTCATGGGAACAACAATGGTCCATTGAGGAGTGTAGTAGAGCATGAGCTATAAAGCAGTTCCAGACATAACTGAAAAGGAGATGCTAACCTGGTGTAAACATACATGGGAATGGATGCATGTTAAACAGTCAGATCAACATGCTACAGACAGAGCTGAGTAATCCCTTAACCAACAGATCACAACAAAGCTCTGCAGTCCTGCCACATTCGGGCATGGAGGGTACTGGATAATTAAAGAGCTAAACAGAAAAGGCAACAGCAGGAACATCCCAATTTTCAATAAGGACTGAGAAAAGGGTTCAGATAAGATTTACAAGGATGTTGCCAGGTTTAGAGGGTTTGAGCTATAGGGAGAGGCTGGAGAGGCTGGGGCTGTTTTCCCTGGAGCGTCGGAGGCTGAGGGGTGACCTCATAGAGGTTTATAAACTCATGAGGGGCATGGATAGGGTAAATAGACAAGGTATTTTCCCTGGGGTGATGGGTTTAGGGTAAGAAGGGCCAGATTTAAAAGGGACCTAAGGGGCAACTTTTTCATGAAGAGGATGGTATGTGTATGGAATGAACCGCCAGAGGATGAGGTAGAGGCTGGTACAATTACAGGCATTTGGATGGATATATGAATAGGAAGGGTTTCGAGGGATATAGGCCGAGTGCTGGCAGGTGGGACTAGATTGGGTTGGGATATCTGGTTGGCATGGATGAGTTGGACTGAAGGGTCTGTTTCCATGCTCTACATCTCTATGACTCCAAAAGGAAAAATATCTTCACTGAGGGTGCTGAGTCTTTGGAATTCTCTGTGAAAACTCAGTCATCGAGCACTGGGGTCAATAGGTCTCCATGTTTTAAAAATATCCAGGGATGTGCACATAGTGCAGCAAAATGGTATTGAAGTAAAAGTTCAGTCACAGTCTCTTTGAAAAGCAGAGTAGGTTCAAAGATCTGAATGGCCTACTTTTGCATCTGATTCTTATGTTCTGAAGTTTTTGTATCCGTCATCAGCCAGAAAGACCAAGTAGATGATTTATCTTCATTTACTCCATGATCATCAATGACAATCTGCAGCCATTTTTAAATCACTTCCCGATAACATCAAGATACAGTTGAAGGCACTGGAGATACGTCACTGGCCTCCCACATTATCAGGGCTGTATTGCCGAAGGTGTGTGCTCCACAACTAGCCACACCTGCCTTCAATCTATTCCAAACAAAAACCAGGACAAATTACTGCTCCATCAATTTATTCTATATCAGCAGAAAATTGATTGGGAAGGTTATTGGCAGTACTGTCAGGTGGCATACATTCATCAATAACCTGCACTCTGATGCTCAATTCGGGTCTGTTGGGAACACTTAGCTTCAGACTTCATTACAAACTGGGCCCAAACATGGAGAACAGGTTTGAAATGCAGGAGTGAGGTGACAGTGAGTGTCCTTGACACCAAGACAGCATCTGATATTGTGACATCAAAGGGCCTTAGTAAAATTGAAGATAATGAGAATTTGGGAGAAAACTTTCCAGTAGCTGGTGTCACTGCCAATCTACCCCAGGACATCGTTGCAGGAGTCCCTCAAGATAATCAATCAGCTGCCTCTTTCATGACTTTGTATACAAGAGGTATATATTGGGAGGCTGTCTGACTGTTAGTGCTCCATTCCATTCACAGCTCCTCAAGTTAATGACCCAAGTTCCTTGTTACATGCAGCAAATATGCATTTAGGATTAGGCTAATAAATAATAAGTAGCCACACAAGGGCCAAGCAATAAGCTTCTCTAACAAGGATGGCATGGTGGCTCAGTGATTAGCACAGCTGCCTCACAGAACCAGGGTCTCAGGTTCGATTCCAGCCTCTGGTGACTGTCTGTGTGGAGTTTGCACATTCCCCGCTTCACAGGAGGCTCCCAAGCACTGAGGATGTCACCTAGACAGTCTGCAACACAAATGCCCAGCTCGGTGAACAGAACCACAACAACGAACATCCGAGCTACAAATCTTTTCACAAACTTTGAATCCCTGTGTCCGCGTGGGTTTCCTCCGGGTGCTCCGGTTTCCTCCCACAATCCAAAGGTGTGCAGGTCAGGTGAATTGGCCATGCTAAATTGCTCGTAGTGCTAAGTGCATTAGTCAGAGGGAAATGGGTCTGGGTAGGTTCTCTTCGGAGGGTCAGTGTGGACTGGTTGGGCCAAAGGGCCTGATTCCACACTGTAGGGAATCTAATCTAATCTAATCTAATCAAACCATCTTGTTTTGACATTGATATTGAATGGCATTACTATTGCCTAAGTTACCATCATCAACATCTTGGAGTTATTCTTGACTAAAAACATCAGTGGGCCAATAATTTAAACATTGTGGCTCCAAGAGCAGGTTCTCAGAGCTGGGAACTTTGCAGCAAGTAATTCTCGTCTTGATCCCACAAAGTCTGTCTGCTATCATCAAGCCATAAGTCTCGAGTGGGATGGAATACGACTCATGTACCTGGATGAGTGCAGCTTGAAAAACACTCAAGAAATTTGACCCCATCCAGGACAAAGCAGGTGCGTGATTGGCAGCCCATCCACCAGCTTGCATTTTATCCCTTAGTCCTGACACCAATGCAGAAGTGTAATACAACGTCTTGTCAAGGTGGCTTCGAATGACTCTGCAATGGCGCAGCAAGCACAGGGGAGCACCACCACCACTTTCAAATTCCCCTTCAATACACAGACCATCCTGAGTTAAAATATATTGCAGTTTCTTCTCCGCTGAGTTACAATCATGGTACTCCCTTCACAATAGCAACTTTGGATCTACACTACAGGGTTCTCCACCACCTCACTAGTGAAAGCCTCACTAACAACATTTCTGAGTGATGTGGCCTTGTCATAACCCTTCAAGAACATTATTTATTTCAAGTTATACCTACTTTGATTTTTGTTTGTAAAGAACCAATTGGAAATGGGTAACATATGTTGACCTTACTGCCAATAGGTACATTCCATGAATTAATAAAAAGAATTCTTTCTGGATTAAGAATTAAAATTTTAAAAACATTGTCAGAAATAAATTGTTTTTTATAAACAATTAAGCTGACTGTGACTCTGACTCTAATTGTATAAATGTGGAATTGAGCACAATTTAACTTACAACAGCATTCCTGTGTGTATAAATATTAACTAAATTCTGCAACATTTTTCCACCTCCAGGTTGGAGATATGATAACCATTTTAGAACATGTAGATTCTGATTGGCTGAAAGGAGAACTACACGGGAAGGAGGGAATATTTCCAAGGAGCTTTGTCCAGATTCTTCAAGACCAGTTATGAACTACCTTGGATTTAGGCTGAGGAAGACCATCGAGCATGGAGCAGAATTGAACTTTGTCATTATATGTATCAAGGCACATGAGCTACATGGGCTGTACGGAGCGTGACAGACTTGAAAGAGACACAGCCGCTGTTGGAGAACTAATGAATCAAAAATTCCATTACCTATGAACTGAGACGTACTGTAAATATCTGGGAGCAGGAGCTGGGTCAGTGGTCAGAATTCAGATTTTGGTGATTAAATTCACATTATAATTTTACTGTAAAACATTTACATGTCAGTATTGAAAGACAGATTCCAGTACTGAATTGGAAACAAAGTCAAAATTTTTAAAAGACAATTAAAAGAAAATCCATTGATGCCTGCATGTGGTGGTGCTGACATCAGAAGGGCTGGTTTTCCCATTCTTGCTGTCATCCTTTAACTTGCATACAAATTGCAAAAACACTTTAATATAATCTCAGTAAATAACTCTGATTTGCACAGTATATCTTTTATCTTTTGATTGCATTGTTTTTGAAGGCAATATGGTTTATTTTCCTTTTCATGATCAGTGCCTCTTAGTATTGCTGTGGTATTATCATTCAGCAATAACTGAACAAGTTATTCTGGAACAAATTATTCTTTTGTGGATTCCTTACTGGTAATATTTCAAAATATCATTGTTTTGTGATAAAAGTTTCAATAAAAAGTATTTATTTCATTGATGTAGAATGTTTTGAATTAGGAAGCAATCAATTTACAGCACTATAGAGAACTACAGCACAGAAAAGGCCCTTCAGCCCAGTAAATCTGCACCAGCCAAAAAACAGCCACCTGTTTTAATCTCATTTTCCAGCACTTGGCACCATAAATTCATATGTAAATACTTCCAAACTGTAATGAGGGTTTCTGCCCCTACCAAATTCCCACCACCCTCTGGGTGAAAGAAATTTTTTTTAATCACATCTCTTCTATAAGCTACCTGTCCCCTAGGTTAATTGTATGCCCCCGATAATTGATCACTCCATTAACAGTAGAGGTTCCTTCCTGTCCAACCTGTATCTAATACATTCATCATAATTTTATGCATCTCAATCATGTACCCCCTCATTCTCCTCTGCTCCAAGTAAACTCATTATTACTCAGCAGTCAGCTTATTTTACATGATTTAACTTATTAATTTACATAAAATGCAGCATTATTAATCCTGCCCAATATCTGAGCTCAAATTACAGAATTAAAACGCAATTTTCTGGCAGCATACATTGCCATCTAGTGGTCAAGAGTTTTCATTACCAATTTCCATTGTAAACAAAGTTCAGCGACCATGGAGTCATAGCGATGTACAGTACAGAAACAGACCCTTCGGTTCAACTTGACCACGCCGACCAGATATCCCAACCCAATCTAGTGCCACCTGCCAGCACCCGGCCCATATCCCTCCAAATCCTTTTAAATGTTGCAATTGTACCAGCCTCCACCACTTCCTCTGGCAACTCATTCCAAACACGTACCACCCTCTGCGTGAAAAAGTTGCCCCTAAAGTCTCAACCTCTCCCTATAGCACAAATCCTCCAACCCTGGCAACATCCTTGTAAATCTTTTCTGAACCCTTTCAAGTTTTACATCTTTCCAATAGGAAGGAGACCAGAATTGCACGCAATATTCCAAAAGTGGTCTAACCAATGTCCTGTACAGCCGCAACATGACCTCCCAACTCCTGTACAGCCAAAAGTAAGCAATTGTGTTTTTGTCTGTAAATCCTATCAATTCCAGTTGCATTCAATATACTAGAAATACTTAATCCAAAGGGAATACTTTTCAAAAGCTCTTCAATGGTAGGTCATCATTAGGTCAGAATAGATGAAGTCAGGTCATAAGTAGCAGAGAGGATGGTATAATGCTGTTAAATTACAAAGATCAGGGCTGAAACTGCTTTTGATGGCCTCGCCTATGTCAGAATCAGAAGTAAAATATTGAACATTTGTGGACAATGCGAAAATATGAGGTTAATAGGTGAAGATCAAGAGTGTGAAGCTGGAAAAGCACAGCAAGTCAGGCAGCATCCAAGGAGCAGGAGAATCGATGTTTCAGGCATAAGCCCTTCATCAGAATGAGGCTTGTGGGCTGAGAGATAAATTGGGGGTACGGTAGCTGAGAATGCAATAGGTAAGTGAAGGTGGGGGTGGTGATGGGTCGGAGAGGAGGGTGGAGTGGGTAAATGGGAGAGACATGGACAGGTGAAGGGGGCGGTGCCGATTTAGAGGCTTGGGACTGGGGTAAGGTGGGGGAAGGCGAAATGAGGAAACTGGTGAAATCCACGGTAATCCTGTGTGGTTGCAGGGTCCTGAGGTGGAGGAGCAGGTGTTCTTCATCCAGGCATCAGGTGGTAAGGGTTTGATGATGAAGTCCCAGGACCTGCAAAGATCCACAAGTAGGCGTCCTATCTCCCCACTGTAGAGGGGACCACAACAGATACAGTAGATGACGTGTGAAAGTACAGGTTAACTTCTGTTAGATGTGGAAGGATTCTTTGAGGCCTTAGATGGAGGTGAGGGGGGAGGTGTAGGCACAGGTTTTACAGTTCTTGCATTGGCAGGGAAAGGTGCTGGGAGTGGGGTGTGGGCTGGTGAGGGCATGGATCCGACAAGGGACTTGTGGAGGGAATGGTCTCTCCAAAACGCTGACAGAGGTGGAGCAGGAAATATATCCCTAGTGTGAATGAATTCCACCACAGAAAATCCCAGATGGCCTCCTCCTTCATACTCCACCCCACCAGCCCACACTCCAATCCCGGCACTTTCCCCTGCCAATGCAAGAAAAGCAAAATCTGTGCCTACCCCTCACCTCCATCAAAGGATCCTTCCACATCCAACAGAAATTCACCTGTACTTCCACACATCATCTACTGTATCCGTTGTGGTCTCCTCTATATTGGGGAGACAGGAGCCAAGTTGCAGATTGTTTCAGAGAACATCTCTGGGACACCTGCACCAACCAACCCCACCACCATGTGGCTGAACATTTCAACTTCCCCTTCCACTTCACCAAAGACATGAAGGTCCTGGGACTCCTCCATTGCCAAACCTATCCACCTGATGGCTGGAGGAAGGGTGCCTCATCTTCTGCCTTGGGACCCTACAACCACACAGTATTAATGTAGATTTCACCAGTTTCCTCATTTCATCTCTTCCCCCAACCTTATCCCAGTCCCAAGCCTCCAACTCTGCACCACCCTCTTGACCTATCATCTTTCCCATCTATCCGCTCCACCCTCCTCTCTGACCTATCACTCTCTCACCCTTCCTTTACCTCGCACTCTCAGCTACTTTGCCCCCAACCCCACCTCTACCCTCCCTTCCATTTATCTCTGACCACCAGTCCACAAGCTTCTTTCCTGATGAAGGGCTTTTGCCTGATTCTCCTGCTCCTCGGATGCTGCCTGACCTGCTGTGCTTTTCCAGCACCACATTCTCGATTCTGATCTGCAGTCCTCACTTTCTCCTTGTTAATAAGTGAGGGACTGCAATAAATATATTAATAAACTTGAAGAATGAACATACAATTGGTGAATAAACTTTTAAGTGTGAGTTGAAACATGTTAGCAGGAAGAATAAAGGCGTGTATTACTGGGAAGAACAGTGAGCATTTCTGTTGGAAAATGTGACCAGTTAGGGTGGCAGAGCAGAGGAAACTGGGCACACAAATACACAAAGAATTAAAAGTAATGAGGGTTACCAAGGTCATCGGAGGAAAAAAAACACTTGGGTTCATTAATAGAATGATGGAATTGAAATAGAGATTTTGACGATCTAGATATCACTTGGATAGTTGTGAACAGTTCTGGTCTTCATTTAATGGCATTTTTAATGGCACTGAATAAGGTGCAAAGGAGTTTAGTAGATTAATACCAGATCTGAAAGGTTATACACATCAGCAAAGATTGAACAGGCCAGAGCTGAATTGTTAAGAAAGGTCCTAAGGATTTGATTGCAGGGGATGGTTGGGAGACAGATGCGCCAACACCATGGGAGATCAGAACCATGGAGGACCAGACAGTCAAGGGAAATAGGATTCAAACCAAGAATTTCAAGTGGTGGTTGTGATAACTACAAATAGTTGAATTTAAGAGGAAACTAAATAAGGTGTCATCGTCTTAGAATAAGGGGTAGCAAATTTAAAACTTGAGTTCAGGACAAACAACGTCTCTCAAAGGGCTGTGCATTTGTGGAATTTGCCTCCCCAAAGTGTGTTGGCTGCTGGGACAGTGAGTAAATTTAAGGAGAAGTTAGATTTTTAATTGGCAATGGGTTGAAGGGTGAAGGAGAGAAGGCAGGAAAGTGGAGGTGAGTAGCATTTCAGCCATTTGAATAGCGGAGCTGGCTTGTTGGGCCGAATAGCCTAATCCTGCTCCTATATCTTATGAACTCATGAACATATAAACACAAGGGAGAAATGAATGGACCCATATGTTAATGTGATTAGATAGACAATAGATGGAAGCTTCCATTGAACATACGCACCACCGTGGACATGTCCTGTTTCTGTGCTGTCAAAGTTATGAAGTAGCTTCCAGCATTTCCCAAATTTGAGAACATTCTATGCCCTTCTCAATGTCTCTTCCACTAAAAAATGTACTGACTCATCAGCAGAGGGAGGCAGAGTTAAGTAATCAGAAAAATATTTCCAACTTACTTGCTACCTGAGAGAAGGAATAAAGACCACCTGAATGACAATCAAAATGTAAAGAACATCTCTGAGCAGGAGGTTGTCCAAAGTGGTGGTGGTGGTTTGGAATGTAATATGTAGTTATAAAGAATTCCATATTATGGGGGAACCAATAGCATCCTTGGTAAACAGGATTGAATCTCACTTAGTGTAGTCTTTGCCTGGTACAGGGTGAAGAACATCTCAAAAACACTTTGAAAAGGTATTAGAGATGGTAGGAAACAAGAGTGGTGGAGGGTTGTTTTTCAGACTGAAGGCCTGCGACCAGTGGTGTTCCACAGGTATCATCAGTACTGGGTCCACTTTGTTTATTTATATTATTGGTCTGGATGAAAATAGAGACATGATTAGTAAGTTTGGACAGTGAAGATGATTATCTTAGATTACAAAGAAATCTTGATCAATCATATCAATGGGCTGAGGAGCAGCAAATGGAGTTTAATTTGGATAAATGTGAGGTGCTGCATTTTAGTAATGCAAACAAGGACAGGTCCTATACAATTAATAGTAGGGACCTGAGTAGTGTTGTTGAACAGAGAGACACCCAGGGGTTTAGGTATATAATTCTTTGAAATTTGTGTCATAGGTAAACAGGATGGTTAAGAAGACATTTAGCACGCTTGCCTTCATTGTTCAGACCTATGAGTATAGAAGTTGGGATGACATGTTGAGGTTGTACAGGACATTGGTGAGGCCTATTCTGGAGTGTTTTGTGCAGTTCTAGTCACCTTCTTATTGGAAGGATATTATTAAATTGGAGAAGGTTCAGAAAAGATTTACCAGAATGTTGTCGAGAATGGAGGGTTTGAGATATAAAAATCGGCTGGGTAGGCTGGAACTTTTTTTCACAGGAGTATTAGAGGTTGAGGGGTGACCTTATTGAAGTTTATAAAATCATGAGGGGTATAAATAAGGTGAATGACATGGGTCTTGACCTTAGGGTGGGGATGTTCAAAACTAGGGGTCATATTTTTAAGATGAGAGGTGAAACATTTTTAAAGGGCATAGAAGCAACTTTTTTGTTCCAGAGTGGTTCGTGTGTGGAATGAACTACCAGAAAAATTGGTGGACAAGGGTACAGTTATACTGTTTAAAAGACTATTGGAAGTACATGAATAGTAAAGATTTGGAAGGACATATGCCCAGGGCAGGCAGGTGGGACGAGGTCAGCATGGACTGGTTGGACCGAATAGTCTACTTCCTTGCTATATGACTCTAATGAGGGAGGGATGATCTGTTATTGTGGTTCATGTTAGAACCAAGAACATTGGGAAAGAGTAGGCAAGAGGTCTTGTTTGGAGAGCACTAGAAGCTGAATTTATTTTTAAAAGGATTGTAATCTTTAAATTACAGGGCAACCCCCACATCTACAGAATAGTTTTCCACAGTTTCAGTTACCCACGGTTTACCGTGGCTCAAACATATTATAGGGAATCTTCTGGAACCTGGAATCGGGGGTTGCCAGGAAGGTACATTTGCCATTTAAATAAATCAGTTCTCTCCTCGCTGCAATAAATCTTGGAACATATCTCTCGTGGGTACGGCGGTGGGGGGGGAACTACTGAATTCATCAATCATATGTAAATTGGTGGACAGGTGAGTAGGGAGCACATTTCTGATGAAAGAAGTGGTATAGACCCAGTATTAGGTTAGAAAGGAATTCTGAGGCTGGGCTGCACACCTGAACCAGGCAGCGACTGGGATTCTTATGGAAAAGGTTAGATAGCACAGTCAGAATAAACTTAATAAGTAATAGCTCCAAAACAAATTAAAGTGAGGAGAGTAGAGTTGCCTCTCACAATGTGCTCCAAGTTAATCTTCCAGTTCAGGATCCGCTCCATGGAACTCGATCAGACATGCTCACATTTCTTCTTCTAGAGGGGGGTACAGGGAAAGCTCTGTGATCAGCAGCCTGAAGGAAAAAGATAGCTCAGTAACATCATCTCAGTCTGTATCCTGAGGATGTGTGTGCAATTTGATAGGTCAGGATGTGCAGGAAGTGAACAAGAGTATGCTGCTAGTATGTGCAAAGCTACGAGGAAGGGCATCATCACCCTCATCTACATGGGAGGAAGATAAAAATTGATGACCGACCTCACAGCTGAATGCAGATTACAAGATCTTATCCAAGGTATAACAGACCAGGTCAGATCTGCTCTGGGATTGGTAATTCATCCCAAACAAACCTGTGCTGTACCAAGTAGGATGATCTCGAGAAAGTTGCGCTGGACAACTGCCTCATAACCTTGACCAGATGGCCTTTAACAGGAACGTCTGCATATTTCTGCAGCATTTCAGAAGAGACTGCTTTCCAGTGTGATCTTTTGTAGGGCTCAGGGCTATATTAATGGTCTGAGATGTGGAGACTGAAACTTAGCTCTATGGGGTTCATCTTCTTTGTTATCTTTCTAAAAATTTAAGGGTAGGAATATAGGAAGAGTGGAGGGGTAGGTGTGTTACCTCTACATAGCAGTGATCATATGTTTGAGGGAGAAGACGGTAGATCAAACACAAGAGCAATTATGAGGCCATGAATATACAGAGCTGACTGAAGTAAGTTGGGAAACTAAGGTAAGGAAGAGGTAGGTAAAGCTATAATAGCAGACAAGTCAGGGTTCATTTCAGAGCATGTGGGAATGATTTATTCAATTGAAATAAACATTTAAGAAGAAACACCATACGTGACTAAAGGTGGGATCAAATTGAGACCAGACGTATAATTTCACAAATTGCTGGAGAAACTCAGCAGGTTTGGCAAAATCTGTGCAGAAATAATGTATACTACATGTGTCAACTGTGCATCTGTCCAACATGAGATGAGACTCGAGTAGATACCACACCTGGGTAACAGCATCCATATGATACGCAAGCTATCCTAACACCTCATGTTTAGCTTAAAACACTGGCAGATTTGGAATGGTCAGTCAGCAATCACTGAGGCTCTTGATCGAACTGGAAGACTGCAAAGATAAAGACATATTTTCTCTGTCAGCCCCAACAGATATAATCTTCTCTCAGACACACAGTCAGCACTATGCATTCACCATATCTATACAGAAATGTCCATGCCTTCATCACCATCATGGGTGGGATTGCCATTTCTCACAAAAGCAGCTCAGTACAATCTCCTCAAAGGCACACATAGTGAAGCAGACAAAGATGTGCACAACCCCAGGGGGGCAGAATTCTCCAGAACAGCCTGGGACAAATAAAAAGGTTAAAAAAATCTTTATTTAGCAGGTGTCGATGTTCATATTCTTATTGGCAGATTAAAGCTTTGTTGTTAGCCAGAGTTTCAGACAAGTCAGTCTTCCTGACGGTGATATTTGGGAACCTCTTTTGCATTCTGTAGCATGCACATGATTCTGGCCTGTGCTTTAGGAAGCAACAATAACTAGACAGTTCGGATATTGGATTGTTTTTCCTGGTAGTCATGGAGAGAATTTTCACAGGTTAGAAATGGTAAAACATGCAAACGGCATTTTGTTTCATCTCAAAGTACTCAAAAACATTAGTTTGGAAGGGGAAGGGGATGGTGGTCCGTGAAACTCTGCAGGAAACTTTCTGACCAAGGTCTCAGTAGTAACAATGTCAATTAACTACTACACAATCTTTTGAATTCAAGGTTGCAGGGATGAGTTGCACAAGGAAGCTTCCCCCCCCCCCCCTCCCCCGGCCCCACCCACCCACAAGATTCACAGAATACTGTGCTATAATGCTCAAGGTCACAAGCCCTTGCCCAAGCCTAACTGAGGTCAAGCAGTCACGAACCACAATCTCCCCAAGATCAGCTTGACTTGGACAAATTCTAAAGGAAATCAAACATCTCTATACCTATTTGATCATTTATTTGAAAGACAAGGACTGATTAGGGATAGTCAACATGGCTTTGTGCATGGGAAATCATGTCTCACAAACTTGATTTGAATTTTTTGAAGAAGTAACAAGGAAGATTGATGAGGGCAGAGTGGTAGATGTGATCTAAATGGACAAGGTTCCCCATGGGAAACTGATTAGCATGGTTAGACCTCACGGAATACAGGGATAACTAGCCATTTGGATACAGAACTGGCTCAAAGGTAGAAGACAGAGGGTGGTGGTGGAAAGTTGTTTTTCAGACTGGAGGCCTGTGACCAGTGGAGTGCCACAAGGTTCGGTGCTGGGTCCTCTACTTTTTGTCATTTACATAAATGATTTAGATGTGAGCATAAGAGGTACACAGTAAGCTTGCAGATGACACAAAAATTGGAGGTGTAGTGGACAGCGAAGAAGGCTACCTCAGATTACAAGATTTTGATCAGATGGGCCAATGGGCTGAGAAGTGGCGTATGGAGTTTAATTCAGATAAATGTGAGGTGCTGCATTTTGGGAAAGCAAATCTTAGCAGGACCTATACACTTAATGGTAACGTCCTAGGGAGTGTTGTTGAACAAAGAGACCTTGGAGTGCAGGTTCATAGCTCCTTGAAAGTGGAGTCGCAGGTAGATAGGATAGTGAAGGCGGCAATTGGTATCCTTTCCTTTATTGGTCAGAGCATGGAGTACAGGAGTTGGGAGGTCATGTTGCAGCTGTACAGGACATTGGTTAGGCCACTGTTGGAATATTGTGTGCAATTCTGGTCTCCTTCCTATCGGAAAGATGTTGCAAAACTTGAAAGGGTTCAGAAAAGATTTACAAGGATGCTGCCACGATTGGAGGATTTCAGCTATAGGGAGAGGCTGAACAGGCTGGGGCTGCTTTCCCTGGAGCATTGGAGATTGAGGGGTGACCTTGTAGAGATTTACAAAATCATGAGGGGCATGGATAGGATAAATAGACAGTCTTTTCCCTGGGGTGGGGGAGTCCAGAACTAGAGGGCATAGGTTTAGGGTGAGAGGGGAAAGATATAAAAGAGATCTAAGGGGTAACTTTTTCACTTATTGTATGGAATGAGCTGCCAGAGGAAGTGTTGGACGCCGGTACAATTGCAACTTTTCAAAGGCATTTGAATGGGTATATGAATAGGAAGGGTTTGGAGGGCTTTGGGCCAGGTGCTGGCAGTTGGGACTAGATTGCGTTGGGATATCTGATCGACATAGATGGTTTGGACCGAAGGGTCTGTTCCCATGCTATACATCTCTATGATTCGATTGTCCCATACTTCATTGTGAAGATGGGCCTGCCAAACTCAACCATACTGGCTTTGTTGTGGATAAGGAGGTGGAGGAGACAATAGCGAAGGAATGCCAAGCAAGAAATGAGGCTCAGGTGGAACAGGTAGGACCAGGTCTTCAGTACTGTCATGCTGCAACAGGGTCTAAGACATTGCACCCAACTGCAAACATGTGAATACCAAAGCCAGGTATCTTCACATGGCATGGCATGTTATCACCTACATGTACCTTCTGCAGGAAGCTCTGCATCTGAAAGGCTCAACACAACAGGACTGAATTTTGTCATCAGCTTCTTTCAAACCACAAAAGCTTGTGTGGTGCCTTCCATTAAATGATGCTTGATAGTAGCTCATCAGGAGACTGCTACAGTGAAATGCATTGATTTTATGAAATGCAGTCAATGTTCCATTATCGGAGCAGATGGGTTTTCGGTGTTGGTTATAGTCCTACACAAGTGAGCTGCAGCATACTGAAGGCAGCAGGTTTTAGATTTTGCAAGTGGACATCCAGTTTAGCACATAATCCATACATGTGACTTGCTAGATCTGAAAGAAACGTTACCACCTAAATAGATCATTTTCAGTTGAGTCGACTGTGGTCAAAATACAAAACATTAACTTTAATCCCAATGAGTTACTCAAAGACATTGGCAAAGGCCTGAAAATGACCTTCGACGATCACCTTTACAAGATATCTTCATCTAGGTTCTTTGAATCCTAAAACCCTGAGCTGCGAAATATGCGATTATCAATTATTCCGTACAAGATGCATGCTTCATTAGTTACCATTCATGCATAGGTCTGCATGATTATTAATAGGGTATGTGTCGAGATATAACATTTTTATGCTTAATGCAAATGATTGCTTTATGCCATGAAGTGAAAGTAATATTTTCTGTAGCTGCAAATACTACACCAGACCTTTAATAGCAATTTGTCACTCATGAAAGATGGTTAGTGCAATTTAATGATGCACTGAACACCTAATTAACCTTTGTCTTAGTATCAAAAATAGCATTTCAATCTAGGGTTTTCCATCTTATATAGGACCAAGTTATAACACATTAAAAAATATAGGGCAAGTTTAAGGGTTTATCACTGAACATTAATCTTTGCAGAACCAGGAGAAGATATTAAATTTATAATTGATCCTTTTGTCACCTATATTTAAATCTCAAAAAAGCAGTTTACTTGAAAAGGTCACAGTGAACATTCTAACTTGCAGCTGAATCTTTACGAACTCATCTCAGTTAATAGGCAAGGATAGGATGGAAATCATATGCATCAAAAGATCCATAATATAGGCTTGGAAGGACAGGAGATGCAAACAGTTTACATGAAGTACTACAGGTGGAGTGGACAAACAGTGTTTACCACGAGCAAGTCCAGGCCATCAACAACAAATATCTTCTCAGCAAGAACCAAGGGGAAAAGAAAATGGGGTATTAAAAACAAAGTATTTAATGTAATGCTGGTCTTTAACTCAAGCATGATGGGTCACAAAAGGGGAATTTACATTTCAGCTGCATTTATGCCCTGGTCAGATCACTCAGTAAGTACCGTATTCACACTGATAGGATAAGGTCAGATTCACCAGTGAGATAGCGGAGTTCAAAAATTATATTCGGAGGGTGGTGTGCATAAATTTGGCTTGGCTCACAGTTACCATTTTAAAATTATACTAAATTAAATAAAATTAAAGAAAATATGGTCAAAGAAATGTTTTATTATACATATTTAGACAGTTTCTTGAACCGGGGGTTCATATCCATCAGCTCGATCCACTTTAGCACCAGTTTCTTCACCTGATGGTTTGCCTGAGCCACTTCCTCCTTCACCATGCAGTTCCATCAGTTTGCCCACTGGAAGAAAGTATTTTGTTCCAATTACCTTAATTAGGTCAGCTCAATTGGCAAATGAAAATTCACAATTTACAGATTCATCTTTTAACAAAGTGTTTTAGACATTTGTCCACTCACCTCATGATTAAATAACAGAAGTTTATTGTAAACTTGAAAGGGTTCAGAGAAGATTTATAAGGATGTTGCCATGGTTGGAGGGTTTGAGAAATAAGGAGAGGCTGAATGGGCTGGGGCTATTTTCCAGGTGCTTCAAAGGCTGAGGGGTGACCTTATTGAGGGTTATACATCATGACAGACATGGTCACTTCCCTGGGGTGGCAGAGTTCAAAATTACAGGGTATAGGTTTATGGTAAGAGTGGCAAGATTTAAAAGGGAACCAAAGGACAACT